>NC_092709.1:340395566-340696017 GCF_047496885.1 Scyliorhinus torazame | reverse complement strand
ACTGTGGGAGGATCAGTACTGAGTGGGCACTGCACTGTGGGAGGATCAGTACTGAGTGGGAACCGCACTGTGGGAGGATCAGTACTGAGTGGGCACCGCACTGTGGGAGGATCAGTACTGCGTGGGCACGGCACTCTGGGAGGATCAGTACTGAGTGGGCACCGCACTGTGGGAGGATCAGTACTGAGTGGGCACCGCACTGTGGGAGGATCAGTACTGGGTGGGCACCGCACTGTGGGAGGTTCAGTACTGAGTGGGCACCGCACTGTGGGAGGATCAGTACTGAGTGGTGATGCACTGTGGGAGGATCAGTACTGAGTGGGCACCGCACTGTGGGAGGATCAGTACTGAGTGGGCACCGCACTGTGGGAGGATCAGTACCGAGTGGGCACTGCACTGTGGGAGGATCAGTACTGAGTGGGCACCGCACTGTGGGAGGATCAGTACTGAGTGGGTATCGCACTGTGGGAGGATCAGTACTGTCTGGGCATCGCACTGTGGGAGGATCAGTACTGATTGGGCCCCGCACTGTGGGAGGATCAGTACTGAGTGGGCATCGCACTGTGGGAGGATCAGTACTGAGTGGTGATGCACTGTGGGAGGATCAGTACTGAGTGGGCACCGCACTGTGGGAGGATAAGTACTGAGTGGGCACCGCACTGTGGGAGGATCAGTACTGAGTGGGCACCGCACTGTGGGAGGATCAGTACTGAGTGGTGATGCACTGTGGGAGGATCAGTACTGAGTGGGCACCGCACAGTGGGAGGATCAGTACTGAGTGGTCACCGCACTGGGGGAGGATCAGTACTGAGTGGGCACCGCACTGTGGGAGGATCAGTACTGAGAGGGCACCGCACTGTTGGAGGATCAGTACTGAGTGGGCACCGCACTGTGGGAGGATCAGTACTGAGTGGGCACCGCACTGTGGGAGGATCAGTACTGAGTGGGCACCGCACTGTTGGAGGATCAGTTCTGAGTGGGCACCGCACTGTGGGAGGAACAATACTGAGTGGGCACCGCACTGTGGGAGGATCAGTATTGAGTGGGCACCGCACTATGGGAGGATCAGTATTGAGTGGGCATCGCACTGTGGGAAGATCTGTACTGAGTGGTGATGCACTGTGGGAGGATGAGTACTGAGTGGGCACCGCACTGTGGGAGGATCAGTATTGAGTGGGCACCGCACTGTGGAAGGATCAGTACTGAGTGGGCATCGCACTGTGGGAGGATCAGTACTGAGTGGGCACCGCACTGTGGGAGGATCAGTACTGACTGGGCACCGCACTGTGGGAGGATCAGTATTGAGTGGGCACCGCACTGTGGAAGGATCAGTACTGAGTGGGCATCGCACTGTGGGAGGATCAGTACTGAGTGGGCACCGCACTGTGGGAGGATCAGTACTGACTGGGCACCGCACTGTGGGAGGTTCAGTACCGAGTGGGCACTGCACTGTGGGAGGATCAGTGCTGAGTGGGCACCGCACTGTGGGAGGATCAGTACTGAGAGGGCACTGCACTGGGAGGATCAGTCCTGAGCGGGCACCGCAGTGTGGGAGGATCAGTGCTGAGTGGGCACCGCACTGAGGGAGGATCAGTACTGAGTGGTGATGCACTGTGGGAGGATCAGTACTGAGAGGGCACTGCACTGGGAGGATCAGTACTGAGCGGGCACCGCAGTGTGGGAGGATCAGTACTGAGTGGGCACCGCACTGTGGGAGGGTCAGTACTGAGTCGTGATGCACTGTGGGAGGATCAGTACTGAGTGGGCACTGCACTGTGGGAGGATCAGTACTGAGTGGTGATGCACTGTGGGAGGATCAGTAAACTGAGTGGGCACCGCACTGTTGGAGGATCAGTACTGAGTGGGCACCGCACTGTTGGAGGATCAGTACTGAGTGGGCACCGCACTGTGGGAGGATCAGTACTGAGTGGGCACCGCACTGTGGGAGGATCAGTACTGAGTGGGCATCGCACTGTGGGAGGATCAGTACTGTGTGGGCATCGCACTGTGGGAGGATCAGTACTGAGTGGGCATCGCACTGTGGGAGGATCAGTACTGAGTGGTGATGCACTTTGGGAGGATCAGTACTGAGTGGGCACCGCACAGTGGGAGGATCAGTACTGAGTGGGCATCGCACTGTGGGAGGATCAGTACTGAGTGGTGATGAACTTTGGGAGGATCAGTACTGAGTGGGCACCGCACAGTGGGAGGATCAGTACTGAGTGGGCACCGCACTGTGGGAGGATAAGTACTGAGTGGGCACCGCACTGTGGGAGGATCAGTACTGAGTGGGCACCGCACTGTGGGAGGATAAGTACTGAGTGGGCACCGCACTGTGGGAGGATCAGTACTGAGTGGGCACCGCACTGTGGGAGGATCAGTACTGTGTGGTGATGCACTGTGGGAGGATCAGTACTGAGTGGGCACCGCACTGTGGGAGGATCAGTACTAAGTGGGCACCGCACTGTGGGAGGATCAGTACTGAGTGGGCACTGCACTGTGGGAGGATCAGTACTGAGTGGGCTTCGCACTGTGGGAGGATCTGTACTGAGTGGTGATGCACTGTGGGAGGATCAGTACTGAGTGGGCACCGCACTGTGGGAGGATCAGTACTGTGTGGTGATTCACTGTGGGAGGATCAGTACTGAGTGGGCACCGCACAGTGGGAGGATCAGTACTGAGTGGGCACCGCACTGTGGGAGGATCAGTACTGAGTGGGCACCGGACTGTGGGAGGATCAGTACTGAGTGGGCACCGGACTGTTGGAGGATCAGTACTGAGTGGGCACCGCACTGTGGGAAGATCTGTACTAAGTGGTGATGCACTGTGGGAGGATCAGTACTGAGTGGGCACCGTACTTTGGGAGGATCAGTACTGAGTGGGCAACGCATTGTGGGATGATCAGTATTGAGTGGGCACCGCACTGTGGAAGGATCAGTACTGAGTGGGCATCGCACTGTGGGAGGATCAGTACTGAGTGGGCACCGCACTGTGGGAGGATCAGTACTGAGTGGGCACCGCACTGTGGGAGGATCAGTACTGAGTGGTGATGCACTGTGGGAGGATCAGTACTGAGTGGGCACCGTACTGTGGGAGGATCAGTGCTGAGTGGGCACCGAACTGTGGGAGGATCAGTACTGAGTGGTGATGCACTGTGGGAGGATCAGTACTGAGTGGGCACCGAACTGTGGGAGGATCAGTACTGAGTGGTGATGCACTGTGGGAGGATCAGTACTGAGTGGGCACCGTACTGTGGGAGGATCAGTGCTGAGTGGGCACCGCACTGTGGGAGGATCAGTATTGAGTGGGCACCGCACTGTGGGAGGATCAGTAATGAGTGGGCACCGCACTGTGGGTGGATCAGTACTGAGTGTGCACCGCACTGTGGGAGGATCAGTACTGAGTGGGCACTGCACTGTGGGAGGATCAGTAATAAGTTGGCACAGCAATGTGGGAGGATCAGTACTGAGTGGGCACCGCACTGTGGGAGGATCACTACTGAGTGGGCACCGCACTGTGGGAGGATCAGTACTGAGTGAGCACCGCACTGTGGGAAGATCAGTACTGAGTGGTGATGCTATGTGGGAGGATCAGTACTGAGTGGGCACCGCACTGTGGGAGGATCAGTACTGAGTGAGCACCGAACTGTGGGAGGATCAGTACTGAGTGGGCACCGCACTGTTGTTGGATCTGTACTGGGTGGGCACCGAACTGTGGGAGGATCAGTACTGAGTGGTGATGCACAGTGGGAGGATCAGTACTGAGTTGGCACCGTACTGTGGGAGTATCAGTACTGAGTGGGCACCGCACTGTGGCAGGATCAGTATTGAGTGGGCACCGCACTGTGGGAGGATCAGTACTGAGTGGGCACCGCACTGTCGGAGGATCAGTACTGAGTGGGCACCGCACTGTGGGAGGATCAGTACTGAGTGGGCACCACACTGTGGGAGGGTCAGTACTGAGTGGTCAGTGCACTGTGGGAGGATCAGTACTGAGTGGGCACTGCACTGTGGGAGGATCAGTACTGAGTGGGAACCGCACTGTGGGAGGATCAGTACTGAGTGGGCACCGCACTGTGGGAGGATCAGTACTGAGTGGGCACGGCACTCTGGGAGGATCAGTACTGAGTGGGCACCGCACTGTGGGAGGATCAGTACTGAGTGGGCACCGCACTGTGGGAGGATCAGTACTGGGTGGGCACCCCACTGTGGGAGGTTCAGTACTGAGTGGGCACCGCACTGTGGGAGGATCAGTACTGAGTGGTGATGCACTGTGGGAGGATCAGTACTGAGTGGGCACCGCACTGTGGGAGGATCAGTACTGAGTGGGCACCGCACTGTGGGAGGATCAGTACCGAGTGGGCACTGCACTGTGGGAGGATCAGTACTGAGTGGGCACCACACTGTGGGAGGATCAGTACTGAGAGGGCACTGCACTGGGAGGATCAGTGCTGAGCGGGCACCGCACTGTGGGAGGATCAGTACTGAGTGGGCACCGCACTGTGGGAGGATCAGTACTGAGTGGGTATCGCACTGTGGGAGGATCAGTACTGTCTGGGCATCGCACTGTGGGAGGATCAGTACTGATTGGGCCCCGCACTGTGGGAGGATCAGTACTGAGTGGGTATCGCACTGTGGGAGGATCAGTACTGAGTGGTGATGCACTGTGGGAGGATCAGTACTGAGAGGGCACCGCACTGTGGGAGGATAAGTACTGAGTGGGCACCGCACTGTGGGAGGATCAGTACTGAGTGGGCACCGCACTGTGGGAGGATCAGTACTGAGTGGGCACCGCACTGTGGGAGGATCAGTACTGAGTGTGCACCGCACTGTGGGAGGATCAGTACTGAGTGGTGATGCACTGTGGGAGGATCAGTACTGAGTGGCCACCGCACAGTGGGAGGATCAGTACTGAGTGGTCACCGCACTGGGGGAGGATCAGTACTGAGTGGGCACCGCACTGTGGGAGGATCAGTACTGAGAGGGCACCGCACTGTTGGAGGATCAGTACTGAGTGGGCACCGCACTGTGGGAGGATCAGTACTGAGTGGGCACCGCACTGTGGGAGGATCAGTACTGAGTGGGCACCGCACTGTTGGAGGATCAGTACTGAGTGGGCACCGCACTGTGGGAGGATCAGTACTGAGTGGGCACCGCACTGTGGGAGGATCAGTATTGAGTGGGCACCGCACTGTGGGAGGATCAGTATTGAGTGGGCATCGCACTGTGGGAAGATCTGTACTGAGTGGTGATGCACTGTGGGAGGATGAGTACTGAGTGGGCACCGCACTGTGGGAGGATCAGTATTGAGTGGGCACCGCACTGTGGAAGGATCAGTACTGAGTGGGCATCGCACTGTGGGAGGATCAGTACTGAGTGGGCACCGCACTGTGGGAGGATCAGTACAGACTGGGCACCGCACTGTGGGAGGTTCAGTACCGAGTGGGCACCGCACTGTGGGAGGATCAGTACTGAGTGGGCACCGCACTGTGGGAGGATCAGTACTGAGTGGTGATGCACTGTGGGAGGATCAGTAAACTGAGTGGGCACCGCACTGTTGGAGGATCAGTACTGTGTGGGCACCGCACTGTGGGAGGATCAGTATTGAGTGGGCATCGCACTGTAGGAGGATCAGTACTGACTGGGCACCGCACTGTGGGAGGATCAGTACTGAGTGGGCACCGCACTGTGGGAGGATCAGTACTGAGTGGGCACCGCACTGTGGGAGGATCAGTACTGACTGGGCACCGCACTGTGGGAGGATCAGTACTGAGTGGGCACCGCACTGTGGGAGGATCAGTACTGAGAGGGCACTGCACTGGGAGGATCAGTACTGAGCGGGCACCACAGTGTGGGAGGATCAGTACTGAGTGGGCACCGCACTGAGGGAGGATCAGTACTGAGTGGGCACTGCACTGTGGGAGGATCAGTACTGAGTGGTGATGCACTGTGGGAGGATCAGTAAACTGAGTGGGCACCGCACTGTTGGAGGATCAGTACTGAGTGGGCACCGCACTGTTGGAGGATCAGTACTGAGTGGGCACCGCACTGTGGGAGGATCAGTACTGAGTGGGCACCGCACTGTGGGAGGATCAGTACTGAGTGGGCATCGCACTGTGGGAGGATCAGTACTGTGTGGGCATCGCACTGTGGGAGGATCAGTACTGAGTGGGCATCGCACTGTGGGAGGATCAGTACTGAGTGGTGATGCACTTTGGGAGGATCAGTACTGAGTGGGCACCGCACAGTGGGAGGATCAGTACTGAGTGGGCATCGCACTGTGGGAGGATCAGTACTGAGTGGTGATGCACTTTGGGAGGATCAGTACTGAGTGGGCACCGCACAGTGGGAGGATCAGTACTGAGTGGGCATCGCACTGTGGGAGGATCAGTACTGAGTGGTGATGAACTTTGGGAGGATCAGTACTGAGTGGGCACCGCACAGTGGGAGGATCAGTACTGAGTGGGCACCGCACTGTGGGAGGATAAGTACTGAGTGGGCACCGCACTGTGGGAGGATCAGTACTGAGTGGGCACCGCACTGTGGGAGGATCAGTACTGAGTGGGCACTGCACTGTGGGAGGATCAGTACTGAGAGGGCACCGCACTGTGGGAGGATCAGTACTGAGTGGTGATGCACTGTGGGAGGATCAGTACTGAGTGGGCACCGCACTGTGGGAGGATCAGTACTGTGTGGTGATGCACTGTGGGAGGATCAGTACTGAGTGGGCTTCGCACTGTGGGAGGATCAGTACTGAGTGGGCTTCGCACTGTGGGAGGATCAGTACTGAGTGGTGATGCACTGTGGGAGGATCAGTACTGAGTGGGCACCGCACTGTGGGAGGATCAGTACTGTGTGGTGATGCACTGTGGGAGGATCAGTACTGAGTGGGCACCGCACAGTGGGAGGATCAGTACTGAGTGGGCACCGCACTGTGGGAGGATCAGTACTGAGTGGGCACCGGACTGTGGGAGGATCAGTACTGAGTGGGCACCGCACTGTTGGAGGATCAGTACTGAGTGGGCACCGCACTGTGGGAAGATCTGTACTGAGTGGTGATGCACTGTGGGAGGATCAGTACTGAGTGGGCACCGTACTTTGGGAGGATCAGTACTGAGTGGGCACCGCATTGTGGGATGATCAGTATTGAGTGGGCACCGCACTGTGGAAGGATCAGTACTGAGTGGGCATCGCACTGTGGGAGGATCAGTACTGAGTGGGCACCGCACTGTGGGAGGTTCAGTACCGAGTGGGCAGTGCACTGTGGGAGGATCAGTACTGAGTGGGCACCGCACTGTGGGAGGATCAGTACTGAGAGGGCACTGCACTGGGAGGATCAGTACTGAGCGGGCACCGCAGTGTGGGAGGATCAGTACTGAGTGGGCACCGCACTGAAGGAGGATCAGTACTGAATGGGCACCGCACTGTTGGAGGATCAGTACTGAGTGGGCACCGCACTGTTGGAGGATCAGTACTGAGTGGGCACTGCACTGTGGGAGGATCAGTACTGAGTGGGCACCACACTGTGGGAGGATCAGTACTGAGTGGGCACCGCACTGTGGGAATATCAGTACTGAGTGGTGATGCACTGTGGGAGGATCAGTACTGAGTGGGCACCGCACTGTTGGAGGATCAGTACTGAGTGGGCACCGCACTGTTGGAGGATCAGTACTGAGTGGGCACTGCACTGTGGGAGGATCAGTACTGAGTGGGCACCGCATTGTGGGAGGATCAGTAATGAGTGGGCACCGCACTGTGGGAGAATCAGTACTGAGTGGGCACCGCACTGTGGGAGGATCAGTACTGAGTGTGTACCGCACTGTGGAAGAATCAGTACTGAGTGGGCACCACACTGTGGGAGGATCAGTGCTGAGTGGGCACCGCACTGTGGGAGGATCAGTGCTGAGTGGGCACCGCATTGTGGGAGGATCAGTACTGAGTTGGCACCGCACTGTGGGAGGATCAGTGCTGAGTGGGCACCGCACTGTGGGAGGATCAGTACTAAGTGGGCACCGCACAGTGGGAGGTACAGTACTGAGTGGGCACCGCACTGTGGGAGGATCAGTACTGAGTGGGCACCGCACTGTGGGAGGATCAGTACTGAGTGGTGATGCACTGTGGGAGGATCAGTACTGAGCGGGCACTGCACTGTGGGAGGATCAGTACTGAGTGGGCACCGCACTGTGGGAGGATCAGTACTGAGTGGGCACCGCACTGTGTGGGGATCAGTATTGAGTGGGCAACGCACTGGGAGGATTAGTACTGAGTGGGCACCGCACTGTGGGAGGATCAGTACTGAGTGGGCAACACACTGTGGGAGGATCAGTACTGAGTGGGCACCGCACTGTGGGAGGATCAGTACTGAGTGGGCATCGCACTGTGGGAGGATCAGTACTGATTGGGCACCGCACTGTGGGAGGATCAGTACTCAGTGGGCACCGCACTGTGGGAGGTTCGGTACCGAATGGGCACTGCAATGTGGGAGGATCAGTACTGAGTGGGCACCGCACTGTGGGAGGATCAGTACTGAGAGGGCACTGCACTGGGAGGATCAGTACTGAGCGGGCACCGCACTGTGGGAGGATCAGTACTGAGTGGGCACCGCACTGTGGGAGGATCAGTACTGAGTGGGCACTGCACTGTGGGAGGATCAGTACTGGGTGGTGAAGCACTCTGGGAGGATCAGTACTGAGTGGGCACCGCACTGTGGGAGGATCAGTACTGAGTGGGCACCGCACTGTGGGAGGATCAGTACTGAGTGGGCACCGCACTGTGGGAGGATCAGTACTGAGTGGGCACCGCACTGTGGGAGAATCAGTACTGAGTGGGCACCGCACTGTGGGAGAATCAGTACTGAGTGGGCACCGCACTGTGGGAGAATCAGTACTGAGTGGGCACCGCATTGTGGGAGGATCAGTACTGAGTGGGCACCGCACTGTGGGAGAATCAGTACTGAGTGGTCACCGCACTGTGGGAGGGTCAGTACTGAGTGGGCACCGCACTGTGGGAGGATCAGTACTGAGTGGGCACCGCACTGTGGGAGGATCAGTACTGAGTGGGTACCGCACTGTGGGAGAATCAGTACTGAGTGGGCACCGCATTGTGGGAGGATCAGCACTGAGTGGGCACAGCACTGCGGGAGGATCAGTGCTGAGTGGGCACCGCACTGTGGGAGGATCAGTACTGAGTGGGCACCGCACAGTGGGAGGTACAGTACTGAGTGGTCACCGCACTGTGGGAGGATCAGTACTGAGTGGGCACCGCACTGTGGGAGGATCAGTACTGAGTGGGCACCGCACTGTGGGAGGATCAGTACTGAGTGGTGATGCACTGTGGGAGGATCAGTACTGAGCGGGCACCACACTGGGAGGATCAGTACTGAGTGGTCACCGCACTGGGGGAGGATCAGTACTGAGTGGGCACCGCACTGTGTGGGGATCAGTACTGAGTGGGCACCGCACTGGGAGGATCAGTACTGAGTGGGCACCGCACTGTGGGAGAATCAGTACTGAGTGGTGATGCACTGTGGGAGGATCAGTACTGAGTGGGCACCGCACTGTGGGAGGATCAGTACTGAGTGGGCACCGCACTGTTGGAGAATCAGTACTGAGTGGTGATGCACTGTGGGAGAATCAGTACTGAGTGGTGATGCACTGTGGGAGGATCAGTACTGAGTGGGCACCGTAATGTGGGAGGGTCAGTACTGAGTGGGCACGGCACTGTGGGAGGATCAGTACTGAGTGGTAATGCACAGTGGGAGGATCAGTACTGAGTGGGCACCGCACTGTGGGAGGATCAGTACTGAGTGGGCACCGCACTGTGGGAGGATCAGTACTGAGTGGGCACCGCACTGTGGGAGGATCAGTACTGAGTGGGCACCGCACTGTGGGAGGATCAGTACTGAGTGGGCCCCGCACTGTGGGAGGATCAGTACTAAGTGGGCACCGCACTGTGGGAGGAGCAGTGCTGAGTGGGCACCGCACTGTGGGAAGATCAGTACTGAGTGGGCACGGCACTGTGGGAGGATCAGTACTGAGTGGGCACCGCACTGTGGGAGGTTCAGTCCTGAGTGGGCACTTCACTGTGGGAGGATCAGTACTGAGTGGGCACCGCACTGTGGGAGGATCAGTACTGAGTGGGCACCGCACTGTGGGAGGATCAGTACTGAGTGGGCACCACACTGTGGGAGGATCAGTACTGAGTGGGCACCGCACTGTGGGAGGATCAGTACTGAGTGGGCATCGCACTGTGGGAGGATCAGTACTGAGTGGGCACCGTACTGTGGGAGGATCAGTACCGAGTGGGCACCGCACAGTGGGAGGATCAGTACTGAGCGGGCACCGCACTGTGGGAGGATCAGTACTGAGTGGGCACCGCACTGTGGGAGGATCAGTACCGAGTGGGCACCGCACAGTGGGAGGATCAGTACTGAGCGGGCACCGCACTGTGGGAGGATCAGTACTGAGTGGGCACCGCACTGTGGGAGGATCTGTGCTGAGTGGGCACCGCACTGTGGGAGGATCAGTACTGAGTGGGCACCGCACAGTGGGAGGTACAGTACTGAGTGGGCACAGCACTGTGGGAGGATCAGTACTGAGTGGGCACCGCACTGTGGGAGGATCAGTACTGAGTGGGCACCGCACTATGGGAGGATCATTACTGAGTGGTGATGAACTGTGGGAGGATCAGTACTGAGCGGGCACCGCACTTTGGGAGGATCAGTACTGAGTGGTAATGCACAGTGGGAGGATCAGTACTGAGTGGGCACCGCACTGTGGGAGGATCAGTACTGAGTGGGCACCGCACTGTGGGAGGATCAGTACTGAGTGTGCACCGCACTGTGGGAGGATCAGTACTGAGTGGGCACCGCACTGTGGGAGGATCAGTACTGAGTGGGCACTGCGCTGGGAGGATCAGTATTGAGTGGGCCCCGCACTGTGGGAGGATCAGTACTAAGTGGGCACCGCACTGTGGGAGGATCAGTACTGAGTGGGCACCGCACTGTGGGAAGATCAGTACTGAGTGGGCACGGCACTGTGGGAGGATCAGTACTGAGTGGGCACCGCACTGTGGGAGGTTCAGTCCTGAGTGGGCACTTCACTGTGGGAGGATCAGTACTGAGTGGGCACCGCACTGTGGGATGATCAGTACTGAGTGGGCACCGCACTGTGGGAGGATCAGTACTGAGTGGACACCACACTGTGGGAGGATCAGTACTGAGTGGGCACCGCACTGTGGGAGGATCAGTACTGAGTGGAAATCGCACTGTGGGAGGATCAGTACTGAGTGGGCACCGCATTGTGGGAGGATCAGTACTGAGTGGGCACCGTACTGTGGGAGGATCAGTCCTGAGTAGGCACCGCACTGTGGGAGGATCAGTACCGAGTGAGCACTGCACTGTGGGAGGATCAGTACTGAGCGGGCACCACACTGTGGGAGGATTAGTACTGAGAGGGCACAGCACTGGGAGGATCAGTACTGAGCGGGCACCCCACTGTGGGAGGATCAGTACTGAGTGGGCACCGCACTGTGGGAGGATCAGTGCTGAGTGGGCACCGCACTGTGGGAGGATCAGTACTGAGTGGGCACCGCACAGTGGGAGGTACTGTACTGAGTGGGCACCGCACTGTGGGAGGATCAGTACTGAGCGGGCACCGCACTGTGGGAGTACTCCACAAACACGCCGATTATCGGCCCCCTATCTTTGCCTTAAAAACATTCAACGAGGTAGCCTGATCTGCTCCACTGGGCAGAGAATTTCACAGGTTCACAATCCTGTGGGTGAAGATGTTCCACAACACTGTACTAAATCTGCTCCCACTTATTTTGAGGCTCTGTCCCCTAGTTTCACCCGCCAGTGGAAACAACCTCCCTACTATCTTATCTATTCCCTTCATAATTTTATGTTTCCATAAGATCCCCCCCTCATTCTACTAAATTCCAATAAGTATAGTCCCAGTTGACTCAGCCTGTCCTCAGAAGCAAATCCTCTCCACTCTGGAATCAACCCAGTGAATCACCTCTGCCTCCCCTCCAGTTCCAGTACATCCTTTCTAAAGTAAAGAGACCAAAACTGGACACAGTACTCCAGATGTGGCCTCAACAGCACCCTGTCCAGCAGTAACATGACCTGCCTGTTTTTAAACACCCTCTCTCTAGCAATGAAGGACAAAATTCCATTTGCCTTCTTAATTACCTGCTGCACCTGCAAACCAACTTTTTGCGATTCATGCACAAGGACACCCAGGTCCCTCTGCACAGCAGCATGCTGCAATTTTAACTATTTAAATGATAGTCCATTTTTCTTTATTCCTACCAAAATGAATGACCTCATATTTACCAACATTGTACTCCATCTTCCAAAGCTTGCCCACTCACTTAAACTATCTATATGTCTCTGCCGACTCTCGCATTTTGCTCTACCACCCATCTTAGTGTCACCTACGAACTTTAACACATTGGCCGGGATTCTCCAAACCCACGGCCAAGTTCTGACGCCGGCGTGAAAAGCGGCACAAGCCACTCCGGCATCAACAGGCCGCCAGGCCCCGGTATGCACCCCTTCCTAGGGGTCTCGTAGGGTGCCGGAGTGGTCTCCGCTGCTCTGGCACCCGAAACCTGGTGCGCCACGGCCGGTCCAAGTTCGTGCATGCATGACATATCCGGCGCGTGTTCGCACAAGCGTGTGGGTTCCGGTCTCCACGCCGGCCCCAGGGCAATATGGCGGTGCCCTACAGGGGCCCAGCGCGGAGGAACATAGCCCGCCTGCTGGCCCCGATCGTGGGCCTGGCCACTGTGGAGGCCCCCCTCCGGGGTCGGATCCCCCCCCCCCCCCCCCCCCCCGCCCCACCACCAGGACGGTACCCGCAGCCAGAACTTCGAGGTCCCGCCGGGTAGGATCATACGTAACCTACGCCGGCGAGACTCGGCTGAATTCGGCGGGCACTCGGCCTGTCGAGGCCCGGAGAATCGCCGGGGGGGGCGCTTTCAACAGCCCCCGACCGGCAGCGCCGCCGGGTCGGAGATCCTGGCCATTATACTTGGTCCTCAACTCCAAATCACCTCTGTAATTGTAAACAACTGCGGTCCCAACACTGATCCCTGAGGCACACCACTAGCCGCTGATCGCCAACCAGAAAAACATCCATTTGGCCCCACTCGTTGCTTTCTGTTAGTTAATCATTCTTCAATCCATGCTAATACATAACCTGTAACGTCATGCAGCTTTATCTTATGCAGCGCCGCACTCTGAGTGTCAGTACTGAGGGAGCGGCGCACTATCATAGGGGCAGGACCGAGGGTATACTAAGCTGTTGGAGGGTCGGGACTGAGGGAGCGCGGCACTGTTGGAGGGTCGGGGCTGAGGGAGCGCGGCACTATTGGAGGGTCAGGACCGAGGGAGCGCCGCACTGCTGAAGGGTCAGGACTGAGGGAGCGCCGGACTGCTGAAGGGTCAGGACCGAGGGAGTGCTGCACTGCAGGAGGGTCAGGACCGAGGGAGCGCCGCACTGCTGGAGGGTCAGGACCGAGGGAGCACCGCATTGCTGGAGGGTCGGGACCGAGGAAGCGCTGCACTGCTGAAGGGTCAGGACC
The DNA here is from genome assembly GCF_047496885.1 of Scyliorhinus torazame. NCBI lineage: Eukaryota > Metazoa > Chordata > Chondrichthyes > Carcharhiniformes > Scyliorhinidae > Scyliorhinus > Scyliorhinus torazame. Next base: position 340,682,425 of record NC_092709.1, on the reverse strand, counting down.
GAGGGAGCGCTGCACTGCAGGAGGGTCAGGACCGAGGGAGCGCCGCACTGCTGGAGGGTCAGGACAGAGGGAGCGCTGCACTGTTAGAAGGTCAGGACCGAGGGAGCGCTGCACTGCTGGAGGGTCAGGACCGAGGGAGCGCTGCACTGCTGGAGGGTCAGGACCGAGGGAGCACTGCACTGCTGGAGGATCGGGACGGAGGGAGCGCTGCGCTGCTGGAGGGTCAGGACTGAGGGAGCGCTGCACTGCTGGAGGGTCAGGTCCGAGGGAGCGCTGCACTGCTGGAGGGTCAGGACCGAGGGAGCGCTGCACTGCTGGAGGGTCAGGTCCGAGGGAGCGCTGCACTGCTGGAGGGTCAGGACCGAGGGAGCGCTGCACTGTTGGAGGGTCAGGACCGAGGGAGCGCTGCACTGCTGGAGCGTCGGGACCGAGGGAGCGCCGCACTGCTGGAGGGTCAGGACCGAGGGAGCGCTGCACTGCTGGAGGGTCAGGACCGAGGGAGCGCCGCACTGCTGGAGGATCAGGACCGAGGGAGCGCTGCACTGCTGGAGGGTCGGGACCGAGGGTATTTAAAGCGGTTGGACGGTCAGGACGAGGGAGTGCTGCACTGTAGGAGGGTCGGAACAGAGGGAGCGCTGCACTGCTGGAGGGTCGACCGAGGGAGAGCCACACTGCTGGAGGGTCAGGACGAGGGAGCGCTGCACTGCAGGAGGGTCAGGACCGAGGGAGCGCTGCACTGTTGGAGGGTCAGGACCGAGGGTATATAAAGCTGTTGGAGGGTCAGGACTGAGGGAGTGCTGCACTGCAGGAGGGTCGGAACAGAGGGAGCGCTGCACTGCTGGAGGGTCGACCGAGGGAGAGCCACACTGCTGGAGGGTCAGGACGAGGGAGCGCTGCACTGTTGGAGGGTCAGGACCGAGGGAGCGCTGCACTGTTGGAGGGTCAGGACCGAGGGTATATAAAGCTGTTGGAGGGTCAGGACTGAGGGAGTGCTGCACTGCAGGAGGGTCGGAACAGAGGGAGCGCTGCACTGCTGGAGGGTCGACCGAGGGAGCGCCACACTGCTGGAGGGTCAGGACCGAGGGAGCGTCGCACTGCTGGAGGGTTCAGGACAGAGGGAGCGCCGCACTGTTGGAGGGTCAGGACCGAGGGAGAGCTGCACTGTTAGAGGGTCGGGACCGAGGGAGCGCGGTTTTGCTGGAGGGGCAGGACAGAGGGAGCGCTGCACTGTTGGAGGGTCAGGACCGAGGGAGCGCTGCACTGTTGGAGGGTCAGGACCGAGGAAGCGCTGCACTGCTGGAGGGTCAGGACCGAGGGAGCGCTGCACTGTTGGAGGGTCAGGACCGAGGGAGTGCTGCACTGCAGGAGGGTCAGGACCGAGGGAGCGCCGCACTGCTGGAGGGTCAGGACCGAGGGAGCACCGCATTGCTGGAGGGTCGGGACCGAGGAAGCGCTGCACTGCTGAAGGGTCAGGACCGAGGGAGCGCTGCACTGCAAGAGGGTCAGGACCGAGGGAGCGCCGCACTGCTGGAGGGTCAGGACCGAGGGAGCGCTGCACTGCTGGAGGGTCAGGACCGAGGGAGCGCTGCACTGCTGGAGGGTCAGGATCGAGGGAGCACTGCACTGCTGGAGGATCGGGACGGAGGGAGCGCTGCGCTGCTGGAGGGTCAGGACTGAGGGAGCGCCGCACTGCTGGAGGGTCGGGCCCGAGGGAGCGCTGCACTGCTGGAGGGTCAGGATCAAGGGAGCGCTGCACTGCTGGCGGGTCAGGATCGAGGGAGCACTGCACTGCTGGAGGATCGGGACGGAGGGAGCGCTGCGCTGCTGGAGGGTCGACCGAGGGAGCGCCACACTGCTGGAGGGTCAGGACCGAGGGAGCGTCGCACTGCTGGAGGGTTCAGGACAGAGGGAGCGCCGCACTGTTGGAGTGTCAGGACCGAGGGAGAGCTGCACTGTTAGAGGGTCGGGACCGAGGGAGCGCGGTTTTGCTGGAGGGGCAGGACAGAGGGAGCGCTGCACTGTTGGAGGGTCAGGACCGAGGGAGCGCTGCACTTTTGGAGGGTCAGGACCGAGGAAGCGCTGCACTGCTGGAGGGTCAGGACCGAGGGAGCGCTGCACTGTTGGAGGGTCAGGACCGAGGGAGTGCTGCACTGCAGGAGGGTCAGGACCGAGGGAGCGCTGCACTGTTGGAGGGTCAGGACCGAGGGTATATAAAGCTGTTGGAGGGTCAGGACTGAGGGAGTGCTGCACTGCTGGAGGGTCGGAACAGAGGGAGCGATGCACTGCTGGTGGGTCGACCGAGGGAGCACCGCACTGCTGGAGGGTGGGGACCGAGGTAGCGCTGCACTGTTGGAGGGTCAGGACCGAGGGAGCGCTGCACTGTTGGAGGGTCAGGACCGAGGGAGCGCTGCACTGCTGGAGGGCCGGGACCGAGGTAGCGCCGCACTGCTGGAGGGTCAGGACCGAGGGAGCGCTGCACTGCCGGAGGGTCAGTACCAAGGGAGCGCTGCACTGCTGAAGGGTCAGGACTGAGGGAGCGCGGTTTTGCTGGAGGGTCAGGACAGAGGGAGCGCTGCACTGTTGGAGGGGCAGGACCGAGGGAGCGCAGCACTGTTGGAGGGTCAGGACCGAGGGAGCGCCGCACTACTGGAGGGTCAGGACTGAGGGAGCGCCGCACTGTTGGAGGGTCAGGACCGAGGGAGCGCCGCACTGCTGGAGGGTCAGGTCCGAGGGAGCGCTGCACTGCTGGAGGGTCAGGACCGAGGGAGCGCTGCACTGCTGGAGGATCGGGACGGAGGTAGCGCTGCACTGCTGGAGCGTCGGGACCAAGGGAGCGCCGCACTGCTGGAGGGTCAGGACCGAGGGAGCGCTGCACTGCTGGAGGGTCGGGACCGAGGGAGCGCTGCACTTTTGGAGGGTCCGGACCGAGGGAGCGCTGCACTGTTGGAAGGTCAGGACCGTGGGAGCGCTGCACTGTTGGAGGGTCAGGACCGAGGGTATTTAAAGCTGTTGGAGGGTCAGGACTGAGGGAGTGCTGCACTGTAGGAGGGTCAGGACCGAGGGAGCGCTGCACTGTTGGAGGGTCAGGACCGAGGGTATATAAAGCTGTTGGAGGGTCAGGACTGAGGGAGTGCTGCACTGCTGGAGGGTCGGAACAGAGGGAGCGCTGCACTGCTGGAGGGTCGACCGAGGGAGCGCCGCACTGCTGGAGGGTCAGGACGAGGGAGCGCTGCACTGCAGGAGGGTCAGGACCGAGGGAGCGCTGCACTGTTGGAGGTTCGACCGAGGGAGCGCCGCACTGCTGGAGGATCAGGACCGAGGGAGCGTCGCACTGCTGGAGGGTCAGGACCGAGGGAGCGCTGCACTGCTGGAGCGTCGGGACCGAGGGAGAGCTGCACTGTTGGAGGGTCAGGACCGAGGGAGCGCCGCACTGCTGGATGGTCAGGACCGAGGGAGCGCTGCACTGCTGGAGGGTCAGGACCGAGGGAGCGCAGCACTGCTGGAGGGTCAGGACCGAGGGAGCACCGCACTGCTGGAGGGTCGGGATAGATGGAGCGCCGCACTGCTGGATGGTCAGGACCGAGGGAGCGCTGCACTGTTGGAGGGTCAGGACCGAGGGAGCACTGCACTGTTGGAAGGTCAGGACCGATTGCGAGCTGCACTGTTGGAGGGTCAGGACCGAGGGAGCGCTGCACTGTTGGAGGGTCAGGACCGAGGGAGCACTGCACTGTTGGAGGGTCAGGACCGATTGCGAGCTGCACTGTTGGAGGGTCTTGACCGATGGAGCGCTGCACTGCTGGAGGGCCGGGACCGAGGGAGCGCCGCACTGTTGGAGGGTCCGGACCGAGGGAGCGCTGCACTGCCGGAGGGTCAGTACCGAGGGAGCGCTGCACTGCTGAAGGGTCAGGACTGAGGGAGCGCGATTTTGCTGGAGGGTCAGGACAGAGGGAGCGCTGCACTGTTGGAGGGTCAGGACCGAGGGAGAACTGCACTGTTGGAGGGTCAGGACCGAGGGTGCGCTGCACTGCTGGAGGGCCAGGACTGTGGGAGCGCCGCACTGTTGGAGGGTCAGGAGCGAGGGAGCGCAACACTGCTGGAGGGTCAGGTCCGAGGGAGCGCTGCACTGCTGGAGGGTCAGGACCGAGGGAGCGCTGCACTGCTGAAGTATCGGGACGGAGGGAGCGCTGCACTGCTGGAGCGTCGGGACCGAGGGAGCGCCGCACTGCTGGAGGGTCAGGACCGAGGGAGCGCTGCACTGTTGGAGGGTCAGGACCGAGGGAGCGCTGCACTGTTGGAGGGTCAGGACCGAGGGAGCGCTTCACTGTTGGAGGGTCAGGACCGAGGGTATTTAAAGCTGTTGGAGGGTCTGTACTGAGGGAGTGCTGCACTGCAGGAGGGTCAGGACCGAGGGAGCGCTGCACTGTTGGAGGGTCAGGACCGAGGGTATATAAAGCTGTTGGAGGGTCAGGACTGACGGAGTGCTGCACTGCTGGAGGGTCGACCGAGGGAGCGCCGCACTGCTGGAGGGTCGACCGAGGGAGCGCCGCACTGCTGGAGGGTCAGGACGAGGGAGCGCTGCACTGCAGGAGGGTCAGGACCGAGGGAGCGCTGCACTGCTGGAGTGTCGACCAAGGGAGCGCCGCACTGCTGGAGGGTCAGGACCGAGGGAGCGTCGCACTGCTGGAGGGTTCAGGACAGAGGGAGCGCCGCACTGTTGGAGGGTCAGGACCGAGGGAGAGCTGCACTGTTAGAAGGTCGGGACCGAGGGAGAGCTGCACTGTTAGAGGGTCGGGACGGAGGGAGCGCTGTACTGTTGGAGGGTCAGGACCGAGGGAGCGCTGCACTGCTGGAGCGTCGGGACCGAGGGAGCACCGCACTGCTGGAGGGTCGGGACAGATGGAGCGCTGCACTGTTGGAGGGTCAGGACCGAGGGAGCGCCGCACTGTTGGATGGTCAGGACCGAGGGAGCGCCGGACTGCTGGAGGGTCAGAATCAAGGGAGCACTGCACTGTTGGAGGGTCAGGGCCGAGGGAGCACTGCACTGCTGGAGGGTCAGGACCGAGGGAGCGCCGCACTGTTGGAGGGTCAGGACCGAGGGAGCGCTGCACTGCTGGAGGGTCAGGGCCGAGGGAGCGCTGCACTGCTGGAGGGTCAGAACCAAGGGAGCGCAGCACTGTTGGAGGGTCAGGACGAGGGAGCGCTGCACTGCTGGAGGGTCAGAACCGAGGGAGAGCCTCACTGCTGGAGGGACAGGACCGAGGGAGCGCTGCACTGCTGGATGGTCAGGACCGAGGGAGCGCTGCACTGCTGGAGGGTCAGGACCGAGGGAGCGCAGCACTGCTGGAGGGTCAGGACCGATGGCGAGCTGCACTGTTGGAGGGTCTTGACCGATGGAGCGCTGCACTGCTGGAGGGCCGGGACCGAGGGAGCGCCGCACTATTGGAGGGTCAGGACCGAGGGAACGCTGCACTGCCGGAGGATCAGTACCGAGGGAGCGCTGCACTGCTGAAGGGTCAGGACCGAGGGAGCGCGGTTTTGCTGGAGGGTCAGGACAGAGGGAGCGCTGCACTGTTGGAGGGTCAGGACCGAGGGAGCGCTGCACTGTTGGAGGGTCAGGACCGAGGGAGCGCTGCACTGCTGGAGGGTCGGGACCGAGGGAGCGCTGCACTGTTGGAGGGTCAGGACCGAGGGTATTTAAAGGTGTTGGAGGGTCAGGACTGAGGGAGTGCTGCACTGCTGGAGGGTCAGGACCGAGGGAGCACTGCACTGTTGGAGGGTCAGGACCGAGGGTATATAAAGCTGTTGGAGGGTCAGGACTGAGGGAGTGCTGCACTGCTGGAGGGTCGGAACAGAGGGAGCGCTGCACTGCTGGTGGGTCGACCGAGGGAGCACCGCACTGCTGGAGGGTGGGGACCGAGGGAGCACTGCACTGTTAGAGGGTCAGGACCGAGGGAGCGTCGCACTGCTGGAGGGTCAGGACCGAGGGAGCGCCGGACTGCTGGAGGGTCAGAACCGAGGGAGCACTGCACTGTTGGAGGGTCAGGGCGGAGGGAGCACTGCACTGCTGGAGGGTCAGGACCGAGGGAGCGCTGCACTGCTGGAGGGTCAGACCGAGGGAGCACTGCACTGCTGGAGGGTCAGGGCCGAGGGAGCACTGAACTGCTGGAGGGTCAGAACCGAGGGATCACCGCACGGCTGGAGGGTCAGGACCGAGGGAGCGCTGCACTGCTGGAGGGTCAGGTCCGAGGGAGCGCTGCACTGCTGGAGGGTCAGGACCGAGGGAGCGCAGCACTGCTGGAGGGTCAGGACCGAGGGAGTGCTGCACTGTTGGACGGTCAGGACCAATGGCGAGCTGCACGGTTGGAGGGTCGGGACCGAGGGAGCGCTGCACTGTTGGAGGGTCAGGACCGAGGGAGCGCCGCACTGCTGGAGGGTCGGGACGGAGGGAGCGCTGCACTGTTGGAGGTTAAGGACCGAGGGAGCGCCGCACTGCTGGAGGGTCAGGACCGAGGGAGAGCTGCACTGTTGGATGGTCAGGGCCGAGGGAGCGCTGTACTGTTGGAGGGTCAGGACCGAGGGAGCGCTGAACTGCTGGAGCGTCGGGACCGAGGGAGCACCGCACTGCTGGAGGGTCGGGACAGATGGAGCGCTGCACTGTTGGAGGGTCAGGACCGAGGGAGAGCCGGACTGCTGGAGGGTGGGGACCGAGAGAGCACTGCAGTGTTAAAGGGTCAGGACCGAGGGAGCACCGCACTGCTGGAGGGTCAGGACCGAGGGAGCGCCGCACTGTTGGAGGGTCCGGACCGAGGGAGCGCTGCACTGCTGGAGGGTCAGGACCGAGGGAGCGCTGCACTGCTGGAGGGTCAGAACCGAGGGAGCGCCGCACTGCTGGATGGTCAGGACCGAGGGAGCGCTGCACTGCTGGAGGGTCAGAACCGAGGGAGCGCTGCACTGCTGGAGTGTCGACCGAGGGAGCGCCGCACTGCTGGAGGGTCAGGACCGAGGGAGCGTCGCACTGCTGGAGGGTTCAGGACAGAGGGAGCGCCGCACTGTTGGAGGGTCAGGACCGAGGGAGAGCTGCACTGTTAGAAGGTCGGGACCGAGGGAGAGCTGCACTGTTAGAGGGTCGGGACCGAGGGAGCGCTGTACTGTTGGAGGGTCAGGACCGAGGGAGCGCTGCACTGCTGGAGCGTCGGGACCGAGGGAGCACCGCACTGCTGGAGGGTCGGGACAGATGGAGCGCTGCACTGTTGGAGGGTCAGGACCGAGGGAGCGCCGCACTGTTGGATGGTCAGGACCGAGGGAGCGCCGGACTGCTGGAGGGTCAGAATCAAGGGAGCACTGCACTGTTGGAGGGTCAGGGCCGAGGGAGCACTGCACTGCTGGAGGGTCAGGACCGAGGGAGCGCCGCACTGTTGGAGGGTCAGGACCGAGGGAGCGCTGCACTGCTGGAGGGTCAGGGCCGAGGGAGCGCTGCACTGCTGGAGGGTCAGAACCAAGGGAGCGCAGCACTGTTGGAGGGTCAGGACGAGGGAGCGCTGCACTGCTGGAGGGTCAGAACCGAGGGAGAGCCTCACTGCTGGAGGGTCAGGACCGAGGGAGCGCTGCACTGCTGGATGGTCAGGACCGAGGGAGTGCTGCACTGCTGGAGGGTCAGGACCGAGGGAGCGCAGCACTGCTGGAGGGTCAGGACCGATGGCGAGCTGCACTGTTGGAGGGTCTTGACCGATGGAGCGCTGCACTGCTGGAGGGCCGGGACCGAGGGAGCGCCGCACTATTGGAGGGTCAGGACCGAGGGAGCGCTGCACTGCCGGAAGATCAGTACCGAGGGAGCGCTGCACTGCTGAAGGGTCAGGACTGAGGGAGCGCGGTTTTGCTGGAGGGTCAGGACAGAGGGAGCGCTGCACTGTTGGAGGGTCAGGACCGAGGGAGCGCTGCACTGTTGGAGGGTCAGGACCGAGGGAGAGCTGCACTGCTGGAGGGTCGGGACCGAGGGAGCGCTGCACTGTTGGAGGGTCAGGACCGAGGTTATTTAAAGCTGTTGGAGGGTAAGGACTGAGGGAGTGCTGCACTGCTGGAGGGTCAGGACCGAGGGAGCGCTGCACTGTTGGAGGGTCAGGACCGAGGGTATATAAAGCTGTTGGAGGGTCAGGACTGAGGGAGTGCTGCACTGCTGGAGGGTCGGAACAGAGGGAGCGCTGCACTGCTGGTGGGTCGACCGAGGGAGCACTGCACTGTTAGAGGGTCAGGACCGAGGGAGCGCCGCACTGCTGGAGGGTCAGGACCGAGGGAGCGCCGGACTGCTGGAGGGTCAGAACCGAGGGAGCACTGCACTGTTGGAGGGTCAGGGCGGAGGGAGCACTGCACTGCTGGTGGGTCAGGACCGAGGGAGCGCTGCACTGCTGGAGGGTCAGACCGAGGGAGCACTGCACTGCTGGAGGGTCAGGGCCGAGAGAGCACTGAACTGCTGGAGGGTCAGAACCGAGGGATCACCGCACTGCTCGAGGGTCAGGACCGAGAGAGCGCCGCACTGCTGGAGGGTCAGGACCGAGGGAGCGCTGCACTGTTGGAGGGTCAGGACCGAGGGTATATAAAGCTGTTGGTGGGTCAGGACTGAGGGAGTGCTGCACTGCTGGAGGGTCGACCGAGGGAGCGCCGCACTGCTGGAGGGTCAGGACGAGGGAGCGCTGCACTGCAGGAGGGTCAGGACCGAGGGAGCGCTGCACTGCTGGAGTGTCGACCGAGGGAGCGCCGCACTGCTGGAGGGTCAGGACCGAGGGAGCGTCGCACTGCTGGAGGGTTCAGGACAGAGGGAGCGCCGCACTGTTGGAGGGTCAGGACCGAGCGAGAGCTGCACTGTTAGAAGGTCGGGACCGAGGGAGAGCTGCACTGTTAGAGGGTCGGGACGGAGGGAGCGCTGTACTGTTGGAGGGTCAGGACCGAGGGAGCGCTGCACTGCTGGAGCGTCGGGACCGAGGGAGCACCGCACTGCTGGAGGGTCGGGACAGATGGAGCGCTGCACTGTTGGAGGGTCAGGACCGAGGGAGCGCCGCACTGTTGGATGGTCAGGACCGAGGGAGCGCCGGACTGCTGGAGGGTCAGAATCAAGGGAGCACTGCACTGTTGGAGGGTCAGGGCCGAGGGAGCACTGCACTGCTGGAGGGTCAGGACCGAGGGAGCGCCGCACTGTTGGAGGGTCAGGACCGAGGGAGCGCTGCACTGCTGGAGGGTCAGGGCCGAGGGAGCGCTGCACTGCTGGAGGGTCAGAACCAAGGGAGCGCAGCACTGTTGGAGGGTCAGGACAAGGGAGCGCTGCACTGCTGGAGGGTCAGAACCGAGGGAGAGCCTCACTGCTGAAGGGTCAGGACCGAGGGAGCGCTGCACTGCTGGATGGTCAGGACCGAGGGAGCGCTGCACTGCTGGAGGGTCAGGACCGAGGGAGCGCAGCACTGCTGGAGGGTCAGGACCGATGGCGAGCTGCACTGTTGGAGGGTCTTGACCGATGGAGCGCTGCACTGCTGGAGGGCCGGGACCGAGGGAGCGCCGCACTATTGGAGGGTCAGGACCGAGGGAACGCTGCACTGCCGGAGGATCAGTACCGAGGGAGCGCTGCACTGCTGAAGGGTCAGGACCGAGGGAGCGCGGTTTTGCTGGAGGGTCAGGACAGAGGGAGCGCTGCACTGTTGGAGGGTCAGGACCGAGGGAGCGCTGCACTGTTGGAGGGTCAGGACCGAGGGAGCGCTGCACTGCTGGAGGGTCGGGACCGAGGGAGCGCTGCACTGTTGGAGGGTCAGGACCGAGGGTATTTAAAGCTGTTGGAGGGTCAGGACTGAGGGAGTGCTGCACTGCTGGAGGGTCGGAACAGAGGGAGCGCTGCACTGCTGGTGGGTCGACCGAGGGAGCACCGCACTGCTGGAGGGTGGGGACCGAGGGAGCACTGCACTGTTAGAGGGTCAGGACCGAGGGAGCGTCGCACTGCTGGAGGGTCAGGACCGAGGGAGCGCCGGACTGCTGGAGGGTGGGGACCGAGAGAGCACTGCAGTGTTAGAGGGTCAGGACCGAGGGAGCACCGCACTGCTGGAGGGTCAGGACCGAGGGAGCGCCGCACTGTTGGAGGGTCCGGACCGAGGGAGCGCTGCACTGCTGGAGGGTCAGGACCGACGGAGCGCTGCACTGCTGGAGGGTCAGAACCGAGGGAGCACCGCACTGCTGGATGGTCAGGACCGAGGGAGCGCTGCACTGCTGGAGGGTCAGAACCGAGGGAGCGCTGCACTGCTGGAGTGTCGACCGAGGGAGCGCCGCACTGCAGGAGGGTCAGGACCGAGGGAGCGTCGCACTGCTGGAGGGTTCAGGACAGAGGGAGCGCCGCACTGTTGGAGGGTCAGGACCGAGGGAGAGCTGCACTGTTAGAAGGTCGGGACCGAGGGAGAGCTGCACTGTTAGAGGGTCGGGACCGAGGGAGCGCTGTACTGTTGGAGGGTCATGACCGAGGGAGCGCTGCACTGCTGGAGCGTCGGGACCGAGGGAGCACCGCACTGCTGGAGGGTCGGGACAGATGGAGCGCTGCACTGTTGGAGGGTCAGGACCGAGGGAGCGCCGCACTGTTGGATGGTCAGGACCGAGGGAGCGCCGGACTGCTGGAGGGTCAGAATCAAGGGAGCACTGCACTGTTGGAGGGTCAGGGCCGTGGGAGCACTGCACTGCTGGAGGGTCAGGACCGAGGGAGCGCCGCACTGTTGGAGGGTCAGGACAGAGGGAGCGCTGCACTGCTGGAGGGTCAGGGCCGAGGGAGCGCTGCACTGCTGGAGGGTCAGAACCAAGGGAGCGCAGCACTGTTGGAGGGTCAGGACGTGGGAGCGCTGCACTGCTGGAGGGTCAGAACCGAGGGAGAGCCTCACTGCTGGAGGGTCAGGACCGAGGGAGCGCTGCACTGCTGGATGGTCAGGACCGAGGGAGTGCTGCACTGCTGGAGGGTCAGGACCGAGGGAGCGCAGCACTGCTGGAGGGTCAGGACCGATGGCGAGCTGCACTGTTGGAGGGTCTTGACCGATGGAGCGCTGCACTGCTGGAGGGCCGGGACCGAGGGAGCGCCGCACTATTGGAGGGTCAGGACCGAGGGAGCGCTGCACTGCCGGAGGATCAGTACCGAGGGAGCGCTGCACTGCTGAAGGGTCAGGACCGAGGGAGCGCGGTTTTGCTGGAGGGTCAGGACAGAGGGAGCGCTGCACTGTTGGAGGGTCAGGACCGAGGGAGCGCTGCACTGTTGGAGGGTCAGGACCGAGGGAGAGCTGCACTGCTGGAGGGTCGGGACCGAGGGAGCGCTGCACTGTTGGAGGGTCAGGACCGAGGTTATTTAAAGCTGTTGGAGGGTAAGGACTGAGGGAGTGCTGCACTGCTGGAGGGTCAGGACCGAGGGAGCGCTGCACTGTTGGAGGGTCAGGACCGAGGGTATATAAAGCTGTTGGAGGGTCAGGACTGAGGGAGTGCTGCACTGCTGGAGGGTCGGAACAGAGGGAGCGCTGCACTGCTGGTGGGTCGACCGAGGGAGCACTGCACTGTTAGAGGGTCAGGACCGAGGGAGCGCCGCACTGCTGGAGGGTCAGGACCGGGGGAGCGCCGGACTGCTGGAGGGTCAGAACCGAGGGAGCACTGCACTGTTGGAGGGTCAGGGCGGAGGGAGCACTGCACTGCTGGAGGGTCAGGACCGAGGGAGCGCTGCACTGCTGGAGGGTCAGGACCGAGGGAGCGTCGCACTGCTGGAGGGTTCAGGACAGAGGGAGCGCCGCACTGTTGGAGGGTCAGGACCGAGGGAGAGCTGCACTGTTAGAAGGTCGGGACCGAGGGAGAGCTGCACTGTTAGAGGGTCGGGACCGAGGGAGCGCTGTACTGTTGGAGGGTCAGGACCGAGGGAGCGCTGCACTGCTGGAGCGTCGGGACCGAGGGAGCACCGCACTGCTGGAGGGTCGGGACAGATGGAGCGCTGCACTGTTGGAGGGTCAGGACCGAGGGAGCGCCGCACTGTTGGATGGTCAGGACCGAGGGAGCGCCGGACTGCTGGAGGGTCAGAATCAAGGGAGCACTGCACTGTTGGAGGGTCAGGGCCGTGGGAGCACTGCACTGCTGGAGGGTCAGGACCGAGGGAGCGCCGCACTGTTGGAGGGTCAGGACCGAGGGAGCGCTGCACTGCTGGAGGGTCAGGGCCGAGGGAGCGCTGCACTGCTGGAGGGTCAGAACCAAGGGAGCGCAGCACTGTTGGAGGGTCAGGATGTGGGAGCGCTGCACTGCTGGAGGGTCAGAACCGAGGGAGAGCCTCACTGCTGGAGGGTCAGGACCGAGGGAGCGCTGCACTGCTGGATGGTCAGGACCGAGGGAGTGCTGCACTGCTGGAGGGTCAGGACCGAGGGAGCGCAGCACTGCTGGAGGGTCAGGACCGATGGCGAGCTGCACTGTTGGAGGGTCTTGACCGATGGAGCGCTGCACTGCTGGAGGGCCGGGACCGAGGGAGCGCCGCACTATTGGAGGGTCAGGACCGAGGGAGCGCTGCACTGCCGGAGGATCAGTACCGAGGGAGCGCTGCACTGCTGAAGGGTCAGGACCGAGGGAGCGCGGTTTTGCTGGAGGATCAGGACAGAGGGAGCGCTGCACTGTTGGAGGGTCAGGACCGAGGGAGCGCTGCACTGTTGGAGGGTCAGGACCGAGGGAGAGCTGCACTGCTGGAGGGTCGGGACCGAGGGAGCGCTGCACTGTTGGAGGGTCAGGACCGAGGTTATTTAAAGCTGTTGGAGGGTAAGGACTGAGGGAGTGCTGCACTGCTGGAGGGTCAGGACCGAGGGAGCGCTGCACTGTTGGAGGGTCAGGACCGAGGGTATATAAAGCTGTTGGAGGGTCAGGACTGAGGGAGTGCTGCACTGCTGGAGGGTCGGAACAGAGGGAGCGCTGCACTGCTGGTGGGTCGACCGAGGGAGCACTGCACTGTTAGAGGGTCAGGACCGAGGGAGCGCCGCACTGATGGAGGGTCAGGACCGAGGGAGCGCCGGACTGCTGGAGGGTCAGAACCAAGGGAGCACTGCACTGTTGGAGGGTCAGGGCGGAGGGAGCACTGCACTGCTGGAGGGTCAGGACCGAGGGAGCGCTGCACTGCTGGAGGGTCAGACCGAGGGAGCACTGCACTGCTGGAGGGTCAGGGCCGAGAGAGCACTGAACTGCTGGAGGGTCAGAACCGAGGGATCACCGCACTGCTCGAGGGTCAGGACCGAGAGAGCGCCGCACTGCTGGAGGGTCAGGACCGAGGGAGCGCTGCACTGCTGGAGGGTCAGGTCCGAGGGAGCGCTGCACTGCTGGAGGGTCAGGACCGAGGGAGCGCAGCACTGCTGGAGGGTCAGGACCGTGGGAGTGCTGCACTGTTGGACGGTCAGGACCGATGGCGAGCTGCACTGTTGGAGGGTCGGGACCGAGGGAGCGCTGCACTGTTGGAGGTTAAGGACCGAGGGAGCGCCGCACTGCTGGAGGGTCAGGACCGAGGGAGAGCTGCACTGTTGGATGGTCAGGACCGAGGGAGCGCTGTACTGTTGGAGGGTCAGGACCGAGGGAGCGCTGAACTGCTGGAGCGTCGGGACCGAGGGAGCACCGCACTGCTGGAGGGTCGGGACAGATGGAGCGCTGCACTGTTGGAGGGTCAGGACCGAGGGAGCGCCGGACTGCTGGAGGGTGGGGACCGAGAGAGCACTGCAGTGTTAGAGGGTCAGGACCGAGGGAGCACCGCACTGCTGGAGGGTCAGGACCGAGGGAGCGCCGCACTGTTGGAGGGTCCGGACCGAGGGAGCGCTGCACTGCTGGAGGGTCACGACCGAGTGAGCGCTGCACTGCTGGAGGGTCAGAACCGAGGGAGCGCCGCACTGCTGGATGGTCAGGACCGAGGGAGCGCTGCACTGCTGGAGGGTCAGAACCGAGGGAGCACTGCACTGCTGGAGGGTCAGGGCCGAGGGAGCACTGAACTGCTGGAGGGTCAGAACCGAGGGATCACCGCACGGCTGGAGGGTCAGGACCGAGGGAGCGCTGCACTGCTGGAGGGTCAGGTCCGAGGGAGCGCTGCACTGCTGGAGGGTCAGGACCGAGGGAGCGCAGCACTGCTGGAGGGTCAAAACCGAGGGAGTGCTGCACTGTTGGACGGTCAGGACCAATGGCGAGCTGCACTGTTGGAGGGTCGGGACCGAGGGAGCGCTGCACTGTTGGAGGGTCAGGACCGAGGGAGCGCCGCAGTGCTAGAGGGTCGGGACGGAGGGAGCACTGCACTGTTGGAGGTTAAGGACCGAGGGAGCGCCGCACTGCTGGAGGGTCAGGACCGAGGGAGAGCTGCACTGTTGGATGGTCAGGACCGAGGGAGCGCTGTACTGTTGGAGGGTCAGGACCGAGGGAGCGCTGAACTGCTGGAGCGTCGGGACCGAGGGAGCACCGCACTGCTGGAGGGTCGGGACAGATGGAGCGCTGCACTGTTGGAGGGTCAGGACCGAGGGAGCGCCGGACTGCTGGAGGGTGGGGACCGAGAGAGCACTGCAGTGTTAGAGGGTCAGGACCGAGGGAGCACCGCACTGCTGGAGGGTCAGGACCGAGGGAGCGCCGCACTGTTGGAGGGTCCGGACCGAGGGAGCGCTGCACTGCTGGAGGGTCAGGACCGACGGAGCGCTGCACTGCTGGAGGGTCAGAACCGAGTGGGCGCCGCACTGCTGGATGGTCAGGACCGAGGGAGCGCTGCACTGCTGGAGGGTCAGAACCGAGGGAGCGCTGCACTGCTGGAGTGTCGACCGAGGGAGCGCCGCACTGCTGGAGGGTCAGGACCGAGGGAGCGTCGCACTGCTGGAGGGTTCAGGACAGAGGGAGCGCCGCACTGTTGGAGGGTCAGGACCGAGGGAGAGCTTCACTGTTAGAAGGTCGGGACCGAGGGAGAGCTGCACTGTTAGAGGGTCGGGACCGAGGGAGCGCTGTACTGTTGGAGGGTCAGGACCGAGGGAGCGCTGCACTGCTGTAGCGTCGGGACCGAGGGAGCACCGCACTGCTGGAGGGTCGGGACAGATGGAGCGCTGCACTGTTGGAGGGTCAGGACCGAGGGAGCGCCGCACTGTTGGATGGTCAGGAACGAGGGAGCGCCGGACTGCTGGAGGGTCAGAATCAAGGGAGCACTGCACTGTTGGAGGGTCAGGGCCGAGGGAGCACTGCACTGCTGGAGGGTCAGGACCGAGGGAGCGCCGCACTGTTGGAGGGTCAGGACCGAGGGAGCGCTGCACTGCTGGAGGGTCAGGGCCGAGGGAGCGCTGCACTGCTGGAGGGTCAGAACCAAGGGAGCGCAGCACTGTTGGAGGGTCAGGACGAGGGAGCGCTGCACTGCTGGAGGGTCAGAACCGAGGGAGAGCCTCACTGCTGGAGGGTCAGGACCGAGGGAGCGCTGCACTGCTGGATGGTCAGGACCGAGGGAGTGCTGCACTGCTGGAGGGTCAGGACCGAGGGAGCGCAGCACTGCTGGAGGGTCAGGACCGATGGCGAGCTGCACTGTTGGAGGGTCTTGACCGATGGAGCGCTGCACTGCTGGAGGGCCGGGACCGAGGGAGCGCCGCACTATTGGAGGGTCAGGACCGAGGGAGCGCTGCACTGCCGGAGGATCAGTACCGAGGGAGCGCTGCACTGCTGAAGGGTCAGGACCGAGGGAGCGCGGTTTTGCTGGAGGGTCAGGACAGAGGGAGCGCTGCACTGTTGGAGGGTCAGGACCGAGGGAGCGCTGCACTGTTGGAGGGTCAGGACCGAGGGAGAGCTGCACTGCTGGAGGGTCGGGACCGAGGGAGCGCTGCACTGTTGGAGGGTCAGGACCGAGGTTATTTAAAGCTGTTGGAGGGTAAGGACTGAGGGAGTGCTGCACTGCTGGAGGGTCAGGACCGAGGGAGCGCTGCACTGTTGGAGGGTCAGGACCGAGGGTATATAAAGCTGTTGGAGGGTCAGGACTGAGGGAGTGCTGCACTGCTGGAGGGTCGGAACAGAGGGAGCGCTGCACTGCTGGTGGGTCGACCGAGGGAGCACTGCACTGTTAGAGGGTCAGGACCGAGGGAGCGCCGCACTGCTGGAGGGTCAGGACCGAGGGAGCGCCGGACTGCTGGAGGGTCAGAACCGAGGGAGCACTGCACTGTTGGAGGGTCAGGGCGGAGGGAGCACTGCACTGCTGGAGGGTCAGGACCGAGGGAGCGCTGCACTGCTGGAGGGTCAGACCGAGGGAGCACTGCACTGCCGGAGGGTCAGGGCCGAGAGAGCACTGAACTGCTGGAGGGTCAGAACCGAGGGATCACCGCACTGCTCGAGGGTCAGGACCGAGAGAGCGCCGCACTGCTGGAGGGTCAGGACCGAGGGAGCGCTGCACTGCTGGAGGGTCAGGTCCGAGGGAGCGCTGCACTGCTGGAGGGTCAGGACCGAGGGAGCGCAGCACTGCTGGAGGGTCAGGACCGAGGGAGTGCTGCACTGTTGGACGGTCAGGACCGATGGCGAGCTGCACTGTTGGAGGGTCGGGACCGAGGGAGCGCTGCACTGTTGGAGGTTAAGGACCGAGGGAGCGCCGCACTGCTGGAGGGTCAGGACCGAGGGAGAGCTGCACTGTTGGATGGTCAGGACCGAGGGAGCGCTGTACTGTTGGAGGGTCAGGACCGAGGGAGCGCTGAACTGCTGGAGCGTCGGGACCGAGGGAGCACCGCACTGCTGGAGGGTCGGGACAGATGGAGCGCTGCACTGTTGGAGGGTCAGGACCGAGGGAGCGCCGGACTGCTGGAGGGTGGGGACCGAGAGAGCACTGCAGTGTTAGAGGGTCAGGACCGAGGGAGCACCGCACTGCTGGAGGGTCAGGACCGAGGGAGCGCCGCACTGTTGGAGGGTCCGGACCGAGGGAGCGCTGCACTGCTGGAGGGTCAGGACCGAGGGAGCGCTGCACTGCTGGAGGGTCAGAACCGAGGGAGCGCCGCACTGCTGGATGGTCAGGACCGAGGGAGCGCTGCACTGCTGGAGGGTCAGAACCGAGGGAGCACTGCACTGCTGGAGGGTCAGGGCTGAGGGAGCACTGAACTGCTGGAGGGTCAGAACCGAGGGAGCGCTGCACTGTTGGAGGGTCAGGGCCTAGGGATCACTGCACTGCTGTAGGGTCAGGACCGAGGGAGCGCCGCACTGCTGGGGGGTCAGGACCCAGGGAGCGCAGCACTGCTGGAGGGTCAGGACCGAGGGAGCGCTGCACTGTTGGAGGATCAGGACCGAGGGAGCGCCGCACTGCTGGAGGGTCGGGACGGAGGGAGCGCTGCACTGTTGGAGGTTAAGGACCGAGGGAGCGCCGCACTGCTGGAGGGTCAGGACCGAGGGAGAGCTGCACTGTTGGATGGTCAGGACCGATGGCGAGCTGCACTGTTGGAGGGTCAGGACCGAGGGAGCGCTGCACTGTTGGAGGGTCAGGACCGTGGGAGCGCCGCACTGCTGGAGGGTCGGGACGGAGGGAGCGCTGCACTGTTGGAGGTTAAGGACCGAGGGAGCGCCGCACTGCTGGAGGGTCAGGACCGAGGGAGCGCCTCACTGTTGGAGGATCAGGACCGTGGGAGCGCCGCACTGCTGGAGGGTCAGAACCGAGGGAGCACTGCACTGCTGGAGGGTCAGGGCCGAGGGAGCACTGAACTGCTGGAGGGTCAGAACCGAGGGATCACCGCACGGCTGGAGGGTCAGGACCGAGGGAGCGCTGCACTGCTGGAGGGTCAGGTCCGAGGGAGCGCTGCACTGCTGGAGGGTCAGGACCGAGGGAGCGCAGCACTGCTGGAGGGTCAGGACCGAGGGAGTGCTGCACTGTTGGACGGTCAGGACCAATGGCGAGCTGCACTGTTGGAGGGTCGGGACCGAGGGAGCGCTGCACTGTTGGAGGGTCAGGACCGAGGGAGCGCCGCACTGCTAGAGGGTCGGGACGGAGGGAGCGCTGCACTGTTGGAGGTTAAGGACCGAGGGAGCGCCGCACTGCTGGAGGGTCAGGACCGAGGGAGAGCTGCACTGTTGGATGGTCAGGACCGAGGGAGCGCTGTACTGTTGGAGGGTCAGGACCGAGGGAGCGCTGAACTGCTGGAGCGTCGGGACCGAGGGAGCACCGCACTGCTGGAGGGTCGGGACAGATGGAGCGCTGCACTGTTGGAGGGTCAGGACCGAGGGAGCGCCGGACTGCTGGAGGGTGGGGACCGAGAGAGCACTGCAGTGTTAGAGGGTCAGGACCGAGGGAGCACCGCACTGCTGGAGGGTCAGGACCGAGGGAGCGCCGCACTGTTGGAGGGTCCGGACCGAGGGAGCGCTGCACTGCTGGAGGGTCAGGACCGACGGAGCGCTGCACTGCTGGAGGGTCAGAACCGAGGGAGCGCCGCACTGCTGGATGGTCAGGACCGAGGGAGCGCTGCACTGCTGGAGGGTCAGAACCGAGGGAGCGCTGCACTGCTGGAGTGTCGACCGAGGGAGCGCCGCACTGCTGGAGGGTCAGGACCGAGGGAGCGTCGCACTGCTGGAGGGTTCAGGACAGAGGGAGCGCCGCACTGTTGGAGGGTCAGGACCGAGGGAGAGCTGCACTGTTAGAAGGTCGGGACCGAGGGAGAGCTGCACTGTTAGAGGGTCGGGACCGAGGGAGCGCTGTACTGTTGGAGGGTCAGGACCGAGGGAGCGCTGCACTGCTGGAGCGTCGGGACCGAGGGAGCACCGCACTGCTGGAGGGTCGGGACAGATGGAGCGCTGCACTGTTGGTGGGTCAGGACCGAGGGAGCGCCGCACTGTTGGATGGTCAGGAACGAGGGAGCGCCGGACTGCTGGAGGGTCAGAATCAAGGGAGCACTGCACTGTTGGAGGGTCAGGGCCGAGGGAGCACTGCACTGCTGGAGGGTCAGGACCGAGGGAGCGCCGCACTGTTGGAGGGTCAGGACCGAGGGAGCGCTGCACTGCTGGAGGGTCAGGGCCGAGGGAGCGCTGCACTGCTGGAGGGTCAGAACCAAGGGAGCGCAGCACTGTTGGAGGGTCAGGACGAGGGAGCGCTGCACTGCTGGAGGGTCAGAACCGAGGGAGAGCCTCACTGCTGGAGGGTCAGGACCGAGGGAGCGCTGCACTGCTGGATGGTCAGGACCGAGGGAGTGCTGCACTGCTGGAGGGTCAGGACCGAGGGAGCGCAGCACTGCTGGAGGGTCAGGACCGATGGCGAGCTGCACTGTTGGAGGGTCTTGACCGATGGAGCGCTGCACTGCTGGAGGGCCGGGACCGAGGGAGCGCCGCACTATTGGAGGGTCAGGACCGAGGGAGCGCTGCACTGCCGGAGGATCAGTACCGAGGGAGCGCTGCACTGCTGAAGGGTCAGGACCGAGGGAGCGCGGTTTTGCTGGAGGGTCAGGACAGAGGGAGCGCTGCACTGTTGGAGGGTCAGGACCGAGGGAGCGCTGCACTGTTGGAGGGTCAGGACCGAGGGAGAGCTGCACTGCTGGAGGGTCGGGACCGAGGGAGCGCTGCACTGTTGGAGGGTCAGGACCGAGGTTATTTAAAGCTGTTGGAGGGTAAGGACTGAGGGAGTGCTGCACTGCTGGAGGGTCAGGACCGAGGGAGCGCTGCACTGTTGGAGGGTCAGGACCGAGGGTATATAAAGCTGTTGGAGGGTCAGGACTGAGGGAGTGCTGCACTGCTGGAGGGTCGGAACAGAGGGAGCGCTGCACTGCTGGTGGGTCGACCGAGGGAGCACTGCACTGTTAGAGGGTCAGGACCGAGGGAGCGCCGCACTGCTGGAGGGTCAGGACCGAGGGAGCGCCGGACTGCTGGAGGGTCAGAACCGAGGGAGCACTGCACTGTTGGAGGGTCAGGGCGGAGGGAGCACTGCACTGCTGGAGGGTCAGGACCGAGGGAGCGCTGCACTGCTGGAGGGTCAGACCGAGGGAGCACTGCACTGCCGGAGGGTCAGGGCCGAGAGAGCACTGAACTGCTGGAGGGTCAGAACCGAGGGATCACCGCACTGCTCGAGGGTCAGGACCGAGAGAGCACCGCACTGCTGGAGGGTCAGGACCGAGGGAGCGCTGCACTGCTGGAGGGTCAGGTCCGAGGGAGCGCTGCACTGCTGGAGGGTCAGGACCGAGGGAGCGCAGCACTGCTGGAGGGTCAGGACCGAGGGAGTGCTGCACTGTTGGACGGTCAGGACCGATGGCGAGCTGCACTGTTGGAGGGTCGGGACCGAGGGAGCGCTGCACTGTTGGAGGTTAAGGACCGAGGGAGCGCCGCACTGCTGGAGGGTCAGGACCGAGGGAGAGCTGCACTGTTGGATGGTCAGGACCGAGGGAGCGCTGTACTGTTGGAGGGTCAGGACCGAGGGAGCGCTGAACTGCTGGAGCGTCGGGACCGAGGGAGCACCGCACTGCTGGAGGGTCGGGACAGATGGAGCGCTGCACTGTTGGAGGGTCAGGACCGAGGGAGCGCCGGACTGCTGGAGGGTGGGGACCGAGAGAGCACTGCAGTGTTAGAGGGTCAGGACCGAGGGAGCACCGCACTGCTGGAGGGTCAGGACCGAGGGAGCGCCGCACTGTTGGAGGGTCCGGACCGAGGGAGCGCTGCACTGCTGGAGGGTCAGGACCGAGGGAGCGCTGCACTGCTGGAGGGTCAGAACCGAGGGAGCGCCGCACTGCTGGATGGTCAGGACCGAGGGAGCGCTGCACTGCTGGAGGGTCAGAACCGAGGGAGCACTGCACTGCTGGAGGGTCAGGGCTGAGGGAGCACTGAACTGCTGGAGGGTCAGAACCGAGGGAGCGCTGCACTGTTGGAGGGTCAGGGCCTAGGGATCACTGCACTGCTGTAGGGTCAGGACCGAGGGAGCGCCGCACTGCTGGAGGGTCAGGACCCAGGGAGCGCAGCACTGCTGGAGGGTCAGGACCGAGGGAGCGCTGCACTGTTGGAGGATCAGGACCGAGGGAGCGCCGCACTGCTGGAGGGTCGGGACGGAGGGAGCGCTGCACTGTTGGAGGTTAAGGACCGAGGGAGCGCCGCACTGCTGGAGGGTCAGGACCGAGGGAGAGCTGCACTGTTGGATGGTCAGGACCGATGGCGAGCTGCACTGTTGGAGGGTCAGGACCGAGGGAGCGCTGCACTGTTGGAGGGTCAGGACCGTGGGAGCGCCGCACTGCTGGAGGGTCGGGACGGAGGGAGCGCTGCACTGTTGGAGGTTAAGGACCGAGGGAGCGCCGCACTGCTGGAGGGTCAGGACCGAGGGAGCGCCTCACTGTTGGAGGATCAGGACCGTGGGAGCGCCGCACTGCTGGAGGGTCGGGACCGAGGGAGCACTGCACTGTTAGAGGGTCAGGACCGACGGAGCACCGCACTGCTGGAGGGTCAGGACCGAGGGAGCGCCTCACTGTTGGAGGGTCCGGACCGAGGGAGCGCTGCACAGCTGGAGGGTCAGGACCGATGGAGCGCTGCACTGCTGGAGGGTCAGAACCGAGGGAGCGCCGCACTGCTGGATGGTCAGGACCGAGGGAGCGCTGCACTGCTGGAGGGTCAGAACCGAGGGAGCACTGCACTGCTGGAGGGTCAGGGCTGAGGGAGCACTGAACTGCTGGAGGGTCAGAACCGAGGGAGCGCTGCACTGTTGGAGGGTCAGGGCCTAGGGATCACCGCACTGCTGTAGGGTGAGGACCGAGGGAGCGCCGCACTGCTGGAGGGTCAGGACCGAGGGAGTGCCGCACTGTTGGAGGGTCAGGACCGAGGGAGCACCGCACTGCTGGAGGGTCAGGACCCAGGGAGCGCAGCACTGCTGGAGGGTCGGGACCGAGGGAGCGCTGCACTGCTGGAGGGTCAGGACCGAGGGAGCGCCGCACTGCTGGAGGGTCAGGACAGAGGGAGAGCTGCACTGTTAGAGGGTCGGGACCGAGGGAGCGCCGTACTGTTGGAGGGTCAGGACCGAGGGAGCGCTGCACTGCTGGAGCGTCGGGACCGAGGGAGCGCCGGACTGCTGGAGGGTGGGGACTGAGAGAGTACTGCAGTGTTAGAGGGTCAGGAATGAGGGAGCACCGCACTGCTGGAGGGTCAGGACCGAGGGAGCGCTGCACTGCTGGAGGGTCAGAACCGAGGGAGCGCCGCACTGCTGGATGGTCAGGACCGAGGGAGCGCTGCACTGCTGGAGGGTCAGAACCGAGGGAGCACTGCACTGCTGGAGGGTCAGGGCTGAGGGAGCACTGAACTGCTGGAGGGTCAGAACCGAGGGAGCGCTGCACTGTTGGCGGGTCAGGGCCTAGGGATCACCGCACTGCTGTAGGGTCAGGACCGAGGGAGCGCCGCATTGCTGGAGGGTCAGGACCCAGGGAGCGCAGCCCTGCTGGAGGGTCAGGACCGAGGGAGCGCTGCACTGCTGGAGCGTCAGGACCGAGGGAGCGCTGCACTGTTGGAGGGTCAGGACCGAGGGAGCGCCGCACTGCTGGAGGGTCGGGACGGAGGGACCGCTGCACTGTTGGAGGTTAAGGACCGAGGGAGCGCCGCACTGCTGGAGGGTCAGGACCGAGGGAGAGCTGCACTGTTGGATGGTCAGGACCGATGGCGAGCTGCACTGTTGGAGGGTCAGGACAGAGGGAGCGCTGCACTGTTGGAGGGTCAGGACCGAGGGAGCGCCGCACTGCTGGAGGGTCGGGACGGAGGGAGCGCTGCACTGTTGGAGGATAAGGACCGAGGGAGCGCCGCACTGCTGGAGGGTCAGGACAGAGGGAGAGCTGCACTGTTGGATGGTCAGGACCGAGGGAGCGCTGTACTGTTGGAGGGTCAGGACCGAGGGAGCGCTGCACTGCTGGAGCTTCGGGACCGAGGGAGCACCGCACTGCTGGAGGGTCGGGACAGATGGAGCGCTGCACTGTTGGAGGGTCAGGACCGAGGGAGCGCCGGACTGCTGGAGGGTGGGGACCGAGGGAGCACTGCACTGTTAGAGGGTCAGGACCGACGGAGCACCGCACTGCTGGAGGGTCAGGACCGAGGGAGCGCCGCACTGCTGGAGGGTCCGGACCGAGGGAGCGCTGCACTGCTGGAGGGTCAGGACCGAGGGAGCGCTGCACTGCTGGAGGGTCAGAACCGAGGGAGCGCCGCACTGCTGGATGGTCAGGACCGAGGGAGCGCTGCACTGCTGGAGGGTCAGAACCGAGGGAGCACTGCACTGCTGGAGGGTCAGGGCTGAGGGAGCACTGAACTGCTGGAGGGTCAGAACCGAGGGAGCGCTGCACTGTTGGAGGGTCAGGGCCTAGGGATCACCGCACTGCTGTAGGGTGAGGACCGAGGGAGCGCCGCACTGCTGGAGGGTCAGGACCGAGGGAGTGCCGCACTGTTGGAGGGTCAGGACCGAGGGAGCACCGCACTGCTGGAGGGTCAGGACCCAGGGAGCGCAGCACTGCTGGAGGGTCAGGACCGAGGGAGCGCTGCACTGCTGGAGGGTCAGGACCGAGGGAGCGCTGCACTGCTGGAGGGTCAGGACCGAGGGAGCGCAGCACTGCTGGAGGGTCAGGACCGAGGGAGCGCTGCAATGTTGGAGGGTCAGGACCGAGGGACTGCTGCACTGTTGGACGGTCAGGACCGATGGCGAGCTGCACTGTTGGAGGGTCAGGACCGAGGGAGCGCTGCACTGTTGGAGGGTCAGGACCGAGGGAGCGCCGCACTGCTGGAGGGTCAGGACAGAGGGAGAGCTGCACTGTTAGAGGGTCGGGACCGAGGGAGCGCTGTACTGTTGGAGGGTCAGGACCGAGGGAGCGCTGCACTGCTGGAGCGTCGGGACCGAGGGAGCACTGCACTGCTGGAGGGTCGGGACAGATGGAGCGCTGCACTGTTGGAGGGTCAGGACCGAGGGAGCGCCGGACTGCTGGAGGGTGGGGACCGAGGGAGCACTGCACTGTTAGAGGGTCAGGACCGAGGGAGCACCGCACTGCTGGAGGGTCAGGACCGAGGGAGCGCCGCACTGTTGGAGGGTCCGGACCGAGGGAGCGCTGCACTGCTGGAGGGTCAGGACCGAGGGAGCGCTGCACTGCTGGAGGGTCAGAACCGAGGGAGCGCCGCACTGCTGGATGGTCAGGACCGAGGGAGCGCTGCACTGCTGGAGGGTCAGAACCGAGGGAGCACTGCACTGCTGGAGGGTCAGGGCTGAGGGAGCACTGAACTGCTGGAGGGTCAGAACCGAGGGAGCACTGCACTGTTGGAGGGTCACGGCCTAGGGATCACTGCACTGCTGTAGGGTCAGGACCGAGGGAGCGCTGCAATGTTGGAGGGTCAGGACCGAGGGAGAGCTGCACTGTTAGAGGGTCGGGACCGAGGGAGCGCTGTACTGTTGGAGGGTCAGGACCGAGGGAGCGCTGCACTGCTGGAGCGTCGGGACCGAGGGAGCACTGCACTGCTGGAGGGTCGGGACAGATGGAGCGCTGCACTGTTGGAGGGTCAGGACCGAGGGAGCGCCGGACTGCTGGAGGGTGGGGACCGAGGGAGCACTGCACTGTTAGAGGGTCAGGACCGAGGGAGCACCGCACTGCTGGAGGGTCAGGACCGAGGGAGCGCCGCACTGTTGGAGGGTCCGGACCGAGGGAGCGCTGCACTGCTGGAGGGTCAGAACCGAGGGAGCGCCGCACTGCTGGATGGTCAGGACCGAGGGAGCGCTGCACTGCTGGAGGGTCAGAACCGAGGGAGCACTGCACTGCTGGAGGGTCAGGGCTGAGGGAGCACTGAACTGCTGGAGGGTCAGAACCGAGGGAGCACTGCACTGTTGGAGGGTCACGGCCTAGGGATCACTGCACTGCTGTAGGGTCAGGACCGAGGGAGCGCCGCACTGCTGGAGGGTCAGGACCCAGGGAGCGCAGCACTGCTGGAGGGTCAGGACCGAGGGAGCGCTGCACTGTTGGAGGGTCAGGACCGAGGGAGCGCTGCACTGTTGGAGGGTCAGGACCGAGGGAGCGCCGCACTGCTGGAGGGTCGGGACGGAGGGAGCGCTGCACTGTTGGAGGTTAAGGACCGAGGGAGCGCTGCACTGCTGGAGCGTCGGGACCGAGGGAGCACCGCACTGCTGGAGGGTCGGGACAGATGGAGCGCTGCACTGTTGGAGGGTCAGGACCGAGGGAGCGCCGCACTGTTGGATGGTCAGGACCGAGGGAGCGCCGGACTGCTGGAGGGTGGGGACCGAGGGAGCACTGCACTGTTAGAGGGTCAGGACCGAGGGAGCACCGCACTGCTGGAGGGTCAGAACCGAGGGAGCGCCGGACTGCTGGAGGGTGGGGACCGAGGGAGCACTGCACTGTTAGAGGGTCAGGACCGAGGGAGCACCGCACTGCTGGAGGGTCAGGACCGAGGGAGCGCCGCACTGCTGGAGGGTCAGGACCGAGGGAGCGCCACACTGTTGGAGGGTCCGGACCGAGGGAGCGCTGCACTGCTGGAGGGTCAGGACCGAGGGAGCGCTGCACTGCTGGAGGGTCAGAACCGAGGGAGCGCCGCACTGCTGGAGGGTCAGGACCGAGGGAGCGCTGCACTGCTGGAGGGTCAGAACCGAGGGAGCACTGCACTGCTGGAGGGTCAGGGCTGAGGGAGCACTGAACTGCTGGAGGGTCAGAACCGAGCGAGCGCTGCACTGTTGGAGGGTCTGGGCCTAGGGATCACCGCACTGCTGTAGGGTCAGGACCGAGGGAGCGCCGCACTGTGGAGGGTCAGGACCCAGGAAGCGCAGCACTGCTGGAGGGTCAGGACCGAGGGAGCGCTGCACTGCTGGAGGGTCAGGACCGAGGGAGCGCCGCACTGTGGAGGGTCAGGACCCAGGGAGCGCTGCACTGCTGGAGGGTCAGGACCGAGGGAGCGCTGCACTGCTGGAGGGTCAGGACCGAGGGAGCGCAGCACTGCTGGAGGGTCAGGGCCGAGGGAGCGCTGCACTGTTGGAGGGTCAGGATCCAGGGAGTGCTGCACTGTTGGACGGTCAGGACCGATGGCGAGCTGCACTGTTGGAGGGTCAGGACCGAGGGAGCGCTGCACTGTTGGAGGGTCAGGACCGAGGGAGCGCCGCACTGCTGGAGGGTCGGGACGGAGGGAGCGCTGCACTGTTGGAGGTTCAGGACCGAGGGAGCGCCGCACTGCTGGAGGGTCAGGACAGAGGGAGAGCTGCACTGTTAGAGGGTCGGGACCGAGGGAGCGCTGTACTGTTGGAGGGTCAGGACCGAGGGAGCGCTGCACTGCTGGAGCGTCGGGACCGAGGGAGCACCGCACTGCTGGAGGGTCGGGACAGATGGAGCGCTGCACTGTTGGAGGGTCAGGACCGAGGGAGCGCCGCACTGTTGGATGGTCAGGACCGAGGGAGCGCCGGACTGCTGGAGGGTGGGGACCGAGGGAGCACTGCACTGTTAGAGGGTCAGGACCGAGGGAGCACCGCACTGCTGGAGGGTCAGAACCGAGGGAGCACTGCACTGTTGGAGGGTGAGGGCCGAGGGAGCACTGCACTGCTGGAGGGTCAGGACCGAGGGAGCGCTGCACTGCTGGAGGGTCAGAACCGAGGGAGCGCTGCACTGTTGGAGGGTCTGGGCCTAGGGATCACCGCACTGCTGTAGGGTCAGGACCGAGGGAGCGCCGCACTGTGGAGGGTCAGGACCCAGGGAGCGCAGCACTGCTGGAGGGTCAGGACCGAGGGAGCGCTGCACTGCTGGAGGGTCAGGACCGAGGGAGCGCCGCACTGTGGAGGGTCAGGACCCAGGGAGCGCAGCACTGCTGGAGGGTCAGGACCGAGGGAGCGCTGCACTGCTGGAGGGTCAGGACCGAGGGAGCGCAGCACTGCTGGAGGGTCAGGGCCGAGGGAGCGCTGCACTGTTGGATTGTCAGGACCGAGGGAGTGCTGCACTGTTGGACTGTCAGGACCGATGGCGAGCTGCACTGTTGGAGGGTCAGGACCGAGGGAGCGCTGCACTGTTGGAGGGTCAGGACCGAGGGAGCGCCGCACTGCTGGAGGGTCGGGACGGAGGGAGCGCTGCACTGTTGGAGGTTCAGGACCGAGGGAGCGCCGCACTGCTGGAGGGTCAGGACCGAACGAGCGCTGCACTGTTAGAGGGTCGGGACCGAGGGAGCGCTGTACTGTTGGAGGGTCAGGACCGAGGGAGCGCAGCACTGTTGGAGGGTCAGGACCGATGGCAAGCTGCACTGCTGGAGGGTCGGGACGGAGTGAGCGCTGCACTGTTGGAGGTTCAGGACCGAGGGAGCGCCGCACTGTTGGAGGGTCAGGACCAAGGGAGCACTGCACTGCTGGAGGGTCAGGACCAAGGGAGAGCTGCAATGTTGGAGGGTCAGGGCCGAGGGAGCGCTGCACTGCTGGAGGGTCAGGACCGAGGGAGCGCTGCACTGCTGGAGGGTCAGGACCGAGGGAGCGCCGCACTGTTGGAGGGTCAGGACCGAGGGAGCGCCGCACTGTTGGAGGGTCAGGACCGAGAGCACTGCACTGCTGGAGGGTCAGGACCGAGGGAGCACTGCCCTGCTGGAGGGGCAGGACCGAGTGAGCGCTGCACTGTTGGAGGGTCAGGACCGAGGGAGCGCTGCACTGCTAGAGGGTCTGGACCGAGGGAGAGCTGCACTGTTGGAGGGTCATGTCCGAGGGAGCACTGCCCTGCTGGAGGGTCAAGACCGAGGGAGCGCCGCACTGTTGGAGGGTCAGGACCGAGGGAGAGCCGCACTGTTGGAGGGTCAGGACCGAGGGAGCACTGCACTGCTGGAGGGTCAGGACCGAGGGAGAGCTGCACTGTTGGAGGGTCAGGGCCGAGGGAGCACTGCCCTGCTGGAGGGTCAGGACCGAGGGAGCGCTGCACTGCTGGAGGGTCAGGACCGAGGGAGCGCTGCACTGTTGGAGGGTCAGGGCCGAGGGAGCACTGCACTGCTGGACGGTCAGGACCGAGGGAGCGCCGCACTGGTGGAGGGTCAGGACCGAGGGAGCGCTGCACTGCTGGAGGGTCAGGACCGAGGGAGCGCTGCATTGTTGGAGGGTCAGGACCGAGGGAGCGTTGCACTGTTGGACGGTCTGGACCGAGGGTATATAAAGCTGTTGGAGGGTCAGGACTGAGGTAGTGCTGCACTGTTGGAGGGTCAGGACTGAGGGAGCGCTGCACTGCTGGAGGGTCAGGACTGAGGGAGCGCTGCACTGCTGGAGGGTCAGGACCGAGGGAGCTCCGCCCTGCTGGAGGGTTGGGACCGAGGGAGCGCCGCACTGCCGGAGGGTCAGGACTGAGGGAGTGCTGGGTTGTCAGAGGGTCAGGAGCTAAGGAGTGCTGGGCTGTCAGGGGTTCAACAGTGGAGAAGAGGTTATGGGTGTTACGATAGCACAGTGGTTAGCGCAGTTGTTTCACAGCTACAAGGTCCAAGGTTCGATTCCCGGCTTGGGTCACTGTCTGTGCGAAGTCTGCACATCCTCCCCGTGTGTGCGTGGGTTTCCTCCTGGTACTCCGGTTTCCTCCCACAGTCCAAAGATGAGCAGGTTAGGTGGATTGGCCATGCTAAATTGCCCTTAGTGTCCTGAAAGTTTAGGTGGGGTTACTGGGTTACGGGGATAGGGTGGATATGTGATCAGGTGATCTTTGCATGGGCTGGTGCAGACTCGATGGGCCAAATGGCCTATTTTTGCACTGTAAATTATATGACTCTATGATTCTGTGAGGTGGTGGCAAGGCAAATCCCAACTATTACAACGGGCTTCAGAATTCTGAGAAATTGGAAAACAGGAAAAAAAGTAAAGCGGCAATAGGGAAAGGAACTGCCAAGCTCACAAGTCAAAAACTGTCGTTATCAGAGCTCGTGGGTACACATTAAACGGTTTTTAGACGCAATCTTTTACATTTCACAGATTCACTGGGATTCTTCATGATGGTGTCTGAGCTAACTGGGAAGTGAGAACCCCCTGTGGATATGATTAACTTGTACCTCTGAAATTTGTAAGAAAATCGCAGAGCATAGAATTAATGGCAAATTAGTCAACTGCATTGAGGCTGGTTCTAAAATAGATGGGAGACATTGGTTACTAAATAGCGAAGAGGCTGTTTAGGGAGCATTTTCCACCTCACACTTCCCATGTTGGGATGCTTATCATGACCCCCAGAAATAAAACAGAGATAGATCACAAAGGACAACAGAGATTGGTGACCATCTCAGAATCTCCTGAAAGACGTTTACCGAAGTATCCTTTTGAAGGACAGTCACTGTTGTCATATAAAGGATGTGGAGATGCCGGCGTTGGACTGGGGTGAGCACAGTACGAAGTCTTACAACACCAGGTTAAAGTCCAACAGGTTTGTTTCGATGTCACTAGCTTTCGGAGCGCTGCTCCTTCCTCAGGTGAATGCAGAGGTCTGTTCCAGAAACACATATATAGACAAATTCAAAGATGCCAAACAATGCTAGGAATGCGAGCATTAGCAGGTGATTAAATCTTTACAGATCCAGAGATGGGGTAACCCCAGGTTAAAGGGGTGTGAATTGTCTCAAGCCAGGACAGTTGGTAGGATTTCGCAGGCCAGATGGTGGGGGATGAATGTAATGCGACATGAATCCCAGGTCCCGGTTGAGGCCGCACTCATGTGTGCGGAACTTGGCTATAAGTTTCTGCTCGGCGATTCTGCGTTGTCGCGGGTCCTGAAGGCCGCCTTGGAGAACGCTTACCCGGAGATCAGAGGCTGAATGCCCTTGACTGCTGAAGTGTTCCCCGACTGGAAGGGAACTTTCCTGCCTGGTGATTGTTGCGCGATGTCCGTTCATTCGTTGTCGCAGCGTCTGCATGGTCTCGCCAATGTACCACGCTTCGGGACATCCTTTCCTGCAGCGTATGAGGTAGACAACGTTGGCCGAGTCGCACGAGTATGTACCGCGTACCTGGTGGGTGGTGTTCTCACGTGTAATAGTGGTATCCATGTCGATGATCTGGCACGTCTTGCAGAGATTGCCATGGCAGGGTTGTGTGGTGTCGTGATCACTGTTCTGAAGACTGGGTAGTTTGCTGCAAACAATGGTTCGTTTGAGGTTGCGCGGTTGTTTGAAGGCAAGTAGTGGGGGTGTGGGGATGACCTTGGCAAGATGTTCATCGTCATCAATGACGTGTTGAAGGCTGTGAAGAAGATGACGTAGTTTCTCCGCTCCGGGGAAGTATTGGACGACAAAGGGTATTCTGTCGGTTGTGTCCCATGTTTGTCTTCTGAGGAGGTCGGTGCGGTTTTTCGCTGTGGCGCGTTGGAACTGTCGATCGATGAGTCGAGTGCCATATCCCGTTCGTACGAGGGCATCTTTCAACGTCTGTAGATGTCTGTTACGCTCCTCCTCGTCTGAGCAGATCCTGTGTATACGGAGCGCTTGTCCATAGGGGATGGCTTCTTTAATGTGTTTAGGGTGGAAGCTGGAGAAGTGGAGCATCATGAGGTTATCCGTGGGTTTGTGGTAAAGCGAAGTGCTGAGGTGACCGTCCTTGATGGAGACGAGTGTGTCCAAGAATGCAACTGATTTTGGAGAGTAGTCCATGGTGAGTCTGATGGTTGGATGGAACTTATTAATGTCATCGTGTAGTCGTTTCAGTGATTCTTCGCCGTGGGTCCAAAGGAAAACAATGTCATTGATGTATCTGGTGTATAACGTCGGTTGAAGGTCCTGTGCGGTGAGTAGATCCTGTTCAAACTTGTGCATGAAGATGTTGGCGTATTGGGGTGCGAATTTGGTCCCCATGGCTGTTCCGTGCGTCTGGATGAAGAACTTGTTGTCAAAGGTGAAGACGTTGTGATCCAGAATGAAGCGGATGAGTTGCAGAATTGCGTCTGGAGATTGGCAGTTGTCGGTGTTGAGTACTGAGGCTGTTGCAGCAATGCCGTCGTCATGGGGGATGCTGGTGTAGAGTGCCGAGACGTCCATTGTGACGAGGAATGTTCCTGGTTCAACTGGTCCATGGGTGCTGAGTTTCTGTAGGAAGTCCGTCGTGTCGCGACAGAAGCTGGGTGTACCTTGTACGATGGGTTTCAAGATGCCCTCGATGTAGCCAGAGAGGTTCTCACACAGCGTCCCATTGCCTGAAACGATAGGGCGGCCTGGTGTGTTGGCCTTATGTATTTTCGGGAGGCAGTAGAGATCTTCAATGCGGGGAGTACGTGGGATGATAGCACGTAGGGTGCTCTGAAGATCTGGATCCAAGGTCTTGATCAGTCTGTTAAGTTGGCGGATGTGTTCCTTGGTCGGATCTGCGGGTAACTGTCTGTAGTGTTCTTGATTGTTCAGTTGTCGGTATACTTCTTTGCAGTAGTCCGTTCTGTTCAGTACGACAGTGGCCCCCCCTTTGTCTGCTGGTTTGATGACGATGCTGCGGTTGGTCTTGAGAGCGCGGATGGCATTGCGTTGTGCTTGGGTGACATTCGGGGCTGTCTTGTGAATGCGACTGATGAATCTGGCATTGACCCGACTCCTGATGGCTTGAGCATACATGTCGAGTCTAAGGCAGCGGCCTTCCGGAGGGGTCCAATTCGACTTTTTCCTCTACGGTTGCCGCACCGCAGATCTCTCGGTCTGCTGTTCCGGTTCATTGGTAGTCTGCTTGGATTCGCTGTTGGCCTCTTGGGGTCTGTGGAAGAATTCCCGGAGCCTCATTCGCCTGATGAATTCCTCCGTGTCTGCCGCGAGACTGATGGGGTCCATTTTGGTGGTGGTGCAGAAATTGAGCCCTCTGCTGAGGACTTCGATTTCGTCTGGTTGAAGCGTGTAGTCTGACAAGTTGACAATAGATTTCCCTGTATTGTTTTCTACTGTGACACCGGGGGTGGCTTGGTTGCTGCTGGTGGTGATGCCAAGTTTCTCAAGCTTTCTGTTCTTGGTATGCATATAGGTGGCATAGTATTGTTGTCTCATCTGTTTGGCGGTGTTCCGCAGCTGGTCTGCTGCATCCTGAGCGCAGGTTGAGAATATGGCCTCTATCTTGGTTTCCAGGTTGCGTCGTCTGCTGTAGAGCTGGCGTACAAGGTGGTTGAGGAGTGTGAGAGAGGTGCGACGGCAGAGTCTCTCAGCGAAGTCTGTGTTGTAGGTCGACTTGAGTGGGTTTGTGATCTGTAGCCCTTTCGGGATCTTGTCTGCTTTCTTGCATCTTTGTAGAAACTTAATGTCAGTGTCTATATGCGCGATCTTCCTGGAGATCCTCTCCACTTTGTGCCAGCAGTTTGCGGTGTCGATGGTAGCCATGATGTGGAGATGCCAGCGTTGGACTGGCATCCATGAAAGATGCAAGAAAGCAGACAAGATCCCGAACGACGAGGCCTCACGGGCTTCTCGCCGCAAATGAAGGCGCACCAGCTGATTCGCCAGCATGCCCTCACCAGGCCTCGCTCACAAGGTCGAGCAACACCTGAACTGAACTTGCTCAGCCAACCTCAACCAACTTGCTTGTTAGCGAGGCCTGGTGAGGGCGGCCCCGAGAGTCCATGAGGGTCAGCCACAGGGCAGACTGTGCCGGCTGGGATGAGGTGATGGCGGCAGTGAGCTCAGGGAGCGTGACCAAGAGGACTGGCGTCCGGTGCATTAAGAAAGGAACAATGACATACACCGGGCAGCATACCCCCCCCTCACCCAGACCTCCCCTCCCCCTCCAGAGGAGCGTCTACCCCCCTCAACCTTCAGCCGCCCCCCACCCTTCTTCACACACGCCCTTCCCACCACTGTGAACCACGTGTGGCTATCGATGCCCCCACTGTGTCTCCTCAGGAAAAGCTCTCCCACAATCACCCAGACTGGCAGAGGTGTGCCAGACATCAGGATCCTCACCACCTTCGACGAGCGGTCCCTGGTGATGGGTGTGGCTGAGGACAGGGCGGTCACCAATGCGGAGGCTGGCAGACGCTGCAGAGGTGATGAACCACCATCCCCACCCGGAGGACAAGTTGTTATTGCCTTACTGACTGATCCATCCCTCCCATTCTCCCACAGGTCCTCCAGCCGCCGGCACCAGCCCATCGCGGACATCACCCCCTTCAGCCTCCCAGGAGACCGCCTCGGAGGAGAGCTCCGAGTGTCCCGCCATAATAGTCGGGTCACAGCTGTTATGCCCATTATCCCCACCCTCCGCCAGCGCAGATACACACACCTCGGTGGGAAATGTTAGTGGTCAGGCTTCTGGGGGCACAATCTGGCGAGCACCACATTGCTGCTGACGAACATCAGGTGGAGGCAGGAACCCTCCAGGTGAGACAGCAGTCGGTGGTCTGCTGGATCCCGGAACCCAGCTGGATCCCAGCCTTATGCCGAGCCTCTGGAAGCAGTCATCCCGGAGACGATAGGGTGCAGCTGGCACATTCGGAGGGAGATGGCAGCATCACTCCAGCAGATGCATAGCCACTTGGAGGAGTCCCAGAGGCTACGGAGCTGGAGCTGTGGCCGGCAATGAGTGGCACCGAGGCCAACACTGCCAGGGTGATGACCGCAGTGGTCAGCCTGGTGCACAACACCGGCAGCATGAGTGAAGGTGTCCAAGGCATGGCCCAGTCAGTGACGGCCATGGCTGAGGGTCTCAGCAGTATGCCTGCCTTGCTAGGGGTTGTCACCCAGTACCGGGCTGACATTGATGAAGTTCTGCGGGACATGCCCCGCTCTCAGATGGGAATGGCCGAGGTGCTGTGGAGCTTGTCCCAGTCGCAGGTGGGCTTTGCTGAGGTGCTGCAGAACATGCCCCAGTCACTGAGGAGCGTCACTGAGGGCGTCAACATGATGGTGCGGACCATGGGGAACAGGGCTGGCAGAGCCAGATGATGCAGTGGCAGCCGGGGCTCGAATCAGCTGCCCCTCCGACCCAAGGTGAACCCCATGGCCCTATGGGCGGGAGGAGGGTGCGCTGGATGCTAACCCACGCCTGTGCCATGTAGTGGCGACGGTGGCCACCAGCTCCCCCGAGCTCCACCCCTCTGAAGAGGCCTCGTCTCACAGCCATTGGCTGCTGACAAGTGAGCCGGTTCTCTCTGGCCTCATAGCCGCCAGAGGACACCCACCAGGGACATCGAAGGTCACAGGACGTGGTAAGCAGCTGGTTGCCTCCACCTCCACAGGACACAAGCCGACCTAGAGCTAAGAGGGCAAAGCACATCGAGGAATACTGAGGGCACCGGGGGAGGAGGGGAAGGAGTGAGGGGGTAGGTAACGGGTGAGGGGGCTGGGGATGTAGGTGGGGGAGGGGGCAGGACCATTGGGCGGGTGGAGAATTGTCAAACACAATAAACATCTTTGTGCACAATCAGTATGATGCCTCTGTCACCTTCTTCTGCAAAACTCCAAAACCTTGGCCCATTTCTCCAGGCATCTCCTCCTCCCCATGGCACCCGTCAGGCGTGGACATGTCCCCGGATATGTGCCCCATCCCTGGGTGCTGGGATGTTGGCGGCTGCATGTCTGGTGTTGCCTCCCAAGGTGTTCAAGCACAGTGTCCAGGCATCAAGGTGTGATTGGGATGCTAGGCAATGAGTCCCACAGACTACATGGCCCACACGCACACAGGGATCCACTTGGCATGTGTGGAGTGCTCACTTCACCACGATTGTCAATTCACTATTAGCCTTCAGCTGCACGGCCAGATACTTCGGCAGTCGGTGGGAGTTATGTGTGGTCGGTGGGGCAGACGGGCAGGGACAAGGGTTGCCCCAGGAATGGGTACACATGATACACTGGTTGGCATGGTAGTGCCGTGAGCGGTTTCCCCTGGTTGCCGCCCCCAGCACCCTCCCATGGCGGGCCACCCCTGCGGAGGGTCCCCAGCCCCGTCATTGGATGCTGGGTGGCTCTCGTTAATTGTATGGTAATAGGGCTTAAGTGGTGATAATTGGTTTCTCGCCCCGCCACAGCGAGATCCCGATTTCGCCTACGGGAGCGGACCGGTTGCATCGCAAACTGTTCGGCGCATGGCGCGGGTCTCCCTTTTGGCCTCTTCCGCTATGCACCGGTCTCGTTTCACTTGAGCAAGATTGCCGGGGTGGCGAATACGGCCCTACATATCGCCGAGCCCTCCGAAATGGCCGAGTAAACCACTCAGTTACATTGAGGAAGGTGGCCCGCCACATTCCCGAGTTACGGATGGGTAAGAAACGCTGGGCTTGCACACAGGCTGTGAATACAAAAAAAAAAAAATGTTCATTGTCTCACCTGAAAGACACGACCCTCTCGCAGCCGCCATTTTTGTTCTCAGGTATCCGGAGGGGGAATTGGAACCCACTGACTCAGAGGTCAGAGGGCAGGTGGTCGAACCATGATTGAATGGCGGAGCAGACCCGATGGGCCAAGTGGCCTAATTCTGCTCCTATGTCTTATGGTCTAACCACAGATGATACGGGTTACACTTTAAAATATTGGCCAAACCAAGGAGGAAAACCCCTTGCACTTCTTCAAAATCGTGGCTATTTTTTAACCTTCAGCCTCAACCGGCCCTCAGTTTAATGTCTTGTCTGAAAGGTGGATGAGAAATTCCCCCTGCAAATGACGCAGAGCCTCTCAGACACCGTTACTTCTGTATTGTCTAATCTCCGCACGCGGGACTGAGGCAGCTAATCAGTGAATCCATGCTCTTGGTGATGTTCCAATATTTTTTAATTTTAGATTTTGCGACAATTCAACCGACTGCACTTCCCCTTTAAGATAATAAGATGTGGCGTTTAATTTGAAAAATGTAAGGTAATCGATACGGGCTCTGAAACATGAAACATATGTGGACAAGTCAAGGGTGTCGACTGACAAAGTGGAGAATGGAAATAGTTTGGGGTGAGATCATTGAACATTCAGTAAAAACCTCGGGCCTGTCAGAGGCAGTTGTCACTGTACATGAAAGAGAGACTGGATGGTGCACTTCCCCTGCACCTCTGGGACTTGTTTGAAATTCAGATCCAGACTCGGAGACGGGATGGTCGGGAAATGACATTGTGCATTGCCGTTTTCCAAACGGGATTACTCCCAGCAACGCCACTGGTGCCAAGGCACTTCTGATATTGGGCCAAGTTGATATCAGAGAGGTAGACATTCTCTGGGCCACCCAGGCAGCTTGCCGGCAAGGCGGTTTTTGATTTCGGACCTTTATAGGATCGTGTGGTGGCAGGGGGGGGGGGGGCAGCCAGGCTGGAGGGAGAGAGAGGGAGAGTGAAGGGACCATCAGGAGAGAGGGGAATTGCAAGAGAATATGGTGGAGGGAGGGACAAGGCAACTGGGAGGGAAGGAGGAGGGGACATAGGAGGGGGTGATCAGGGGAGGGGGGGGTGACTGGGATGGTGGGGAGGGCTGATTGGGAGAGGGGGGATTGGGAGAGAGAGCAATCGGTGGAGAGGGAGCCTGAGTGATTGGGAGAGAGAGGTTGACTGGGCGAGAGGGAAAGGGTGACTGGGAGAGTAGTGATTGGAGGGAGAGAAAAAGGGTGATTGGGTGGAGGGGGTGATTGGGGAGGAGGGGGCGATGGGTGGTGAAATTTGGAACTGTTCTTCAGCACTGGCGGTGGCCTTGAATGGTTTCTTTTCAGCCTTGCTGGTTGGGCTGCAGGGAAACAGCATGTAGGTGGGGCAAAGGTGATGGAGCGGGTGGAGGGGGAGTGAAATCAGGAGGTTCGGAAAGAAGCGATCCAGTCAGGAATGATCGAGAGAGATGTGCAGGGTAGGTGGATTGGCCACGCTAAATTGCCCCTTAATTGGAAAAAATGAATTGGGTACTCTAAATGTTTTTTAAAAATAGGAATGATCGAGAGGGCCACAGTAAGGTTTAGTCAACTTATTGAGGTGGATATTAAAGATCCCATGATGCTCTTTGAAAAGAAGCAACGAGTTTGTCATGATTCACTCTTCTCCTGAAATCAAAATTTGATGAGCCACGCATTCAATTCATTGCCATTGATGGGATCATGCTGCCAACATTGAAAAAGTGGCTGGCTAAATATCTCGAGCTGTTTGGATCACATGATTAGATGCAACTTAAATACAGTGCGTTATTAATTCAAAGGTTTACTTTTGGCAAGTGTCGCTTTTCCAAAATTTGAATAAGTTGGGCATTGACGGTTCTTCCATAGAGAGAAGTAAAATGCCATCATTTCACCAGAAGAAATTTCATTTCTGTAAGTCCTTCCTCTGCAGCAAACATTCGCGGGGCTGACAGGGGAAGACAAGGAGAGAAGGAGAGAATTTTACTGCCATGATTGGCACTTCTTGTGATCGGCCCTTGTGTCACAACAACCCCGTAAAGAGCCAAAATCGCAGGCTCCCTTCACTGCAAAGGCAAGGTTTGAAAGGGTGCAATTAAATCAGTAAATGTTTCGAAAACACCAATAATTTGGGAATTCACAAGTCTCAGTGGGCCCGCTAGGACAATAAAGGATTGAGGAAGCGACTGTGCCTCTAACATAGCTCAGGTAATTGGAAACAGAGTCCGTAAACGTCAACTGCGCTAACCCTCTTGAGCGAAACACGCAGTAAAATTCAAACCCGTGCTGTTAAAAGCTTTTCTTCTGGAAGCAAAGGCTGTAGATGCGTCCGTGTGTTTTTACGAGGCCAGTTGTTAAATGTTCAATGCTTCAGCGTTGAGCAGTGATTGAAATCACTCCCAATAATATTGCAATCTCCAATCACTCCATCACACATTCGCGCTGCCTCATTTATTTTCGCAGACTGGCTGATTGTGTTGTGGAACACCTCTGTCCACGAGCCTGGCCCCAAGTTACCGGTTGCTTGCTATTGCGAGAGGCTGCCCCACATCCACTCTGCTTTGTTCTCAGCCTCTTACATTGTCCCGATGAGGTTTGAACAGGTGTTTCTGGAGTCAAGAGTCAGGTCAACAATAACCATGACTCCTTTTTACTTGTTCCATTGCCATCTCCTGAGATCTAATCTCCCTGGCCTTCCACAGTGTCACAGACCTTCCTTCCCTCCATTGTTAGTTGGGTGAGATTTTACGGCCCTGCCGTGGCGTCTTTTCCAGTGGTGGATGTGGCCCATCATTGGCTGGCAGTAGGGTCTTCTGGTCCTGTTGATGTCTACAGTGTTTTCCCTGCCCCACACCCTACGCTGCTGGGGAACGCACTGAGGGGTAGGGAGGGGGGTGGGGGTCGTCATTGGCAGCACAGGAATAGTCCGCCATTGGGACAGGCGGGAAACTTTGTCCACTGCCTTTGTTCTTGGTTAAGAACCTGTTACTTTTCCAGCTTTCACTCGTTCTGTTGATCGGTGCAGACTCGGTGGGCCGAATGGCCTCGTTGTGCACTGTAAATTCTATGATTCTATGATTCGAGGTCAATGACCTGCAAAACTCGGTACAGTTAGGATAAGGACGGCGGTGCAATGGTCAGCACTGCTGCCTCACGGGGCCGAGGTCCCAGGTTCAATCCCGGCTCTGGGTCACTGACGTTGTGGGGTTGGTGCATTCTCCCCGTGTTTGCGTGGGTTTCGCCCCCACAACCTAAAAAAAGATGTGTAGCGTAGGGGGATTGGCCACACTAAATTGCCCCTTAATAGGAAAAAATGGGTACACTAAATTTATTTTAAAAACTCGGTACCGTTTTATTTTTGCCGCTACAGGTTCTGTTTCATGAGTATAATGGCGGTCCCTACTTGCTCGCTCCTGGTGATTGTACCACTTTGGTGGCGAGGTCACTAACTTTCACTCTGGGCACTCGGAAACTGGGTTGTTCTGGCTGCAATGGAAGCTGAGACATAGATCATCAGGCGTTGCTTCATCTTTGGGGTCTCTCAGTGTGCGAATGGAATTGGTTACTCTTCCACGCTGGAGAAGTTGGGCTCGGAATCTCTGCCCTATGCAAGGTTGGTGCCAGATCCTATTCTTTGACAATGACTATAGGCTGTGTGGCAGGCCTGCCAATGCAATAGGCATGTCAAGGTATATATTCTTCAACCTTTGCCTGAAGTCTTCATCTGAATCTACTGTTCCCACAAGGTCTCCTATTGAAGGTGAGTAGATTGTGAAGTCGGTGACGCAGTTAGTTGAATGTGAAACTTGAGGACACATTCAGTGACCGTGACCATTTGTGACAGGTCATTGAACATCTTGATGCATTATATCCAATTTGTTGGGGCTAGACTGCTGACATTGACTGCTATGGCTGTCTGCTCCCAAAGGTGGGTGGAGGACCTCGCTCTTCCTGTGTACTTCCTCTTCCTATTCCTGTGTACTTCCTCATCCTGTGTACTTCCTATTCCTGTGCACTTCCTCTTCCTGTGTACTTCCTCTTCCTGTGTACTTCCTCTTCCTGTGTACTTCCTGGGCCAAGTGCTGCATTGGCCAATCTTGGCGGCTGCTCTCTCTTCCCTATTGTGCCATAGTCACACTTCCCCACTTCCACTTCCATGAATCATATGGCCGTGATTGCACTGTGCAGTCAGTAGTCAGCGCATAGTTTGGATAATGCATGCCTCATGCAGAGGCTATAAAATCAGAAGAGATTAGTACCAGTTGTAATCAGTCTGCACCTCTGAAAGAAGTGGTGCATTTTGACTTGAGATGGTTCTCCCTGTCTATTGACTGCACACTGTAACCTCTGCCATATGATTCAGTGATTCCTGCATCGGGAACAATGAAGATGAGTTAATCCTGCATTGTCTTCTTGTGCCTGTTTTCACGACTCAAATTTTATAACTGTATCTCTTTGCACAGATGACGCCTGATGCTGCATATTTCGAACATTTTCTGTTTGTATTTCAGATTTTGAGCATCTGTGGTATTTTATCCCTGCCTTCTCTTCTCTCCCTGACGTGCTGCCTTCTCTTTTATCACCTGGACCTCTGTTCTGATGACTAGCTTGCAGACACAGTGGCCTGAATATTTAGGGTGATGGGGGTCAGCCCCTGTCATCTGAAGAATCGCTGGGGATAGTTCCCCCCTGCCGACTTTGACACCCCCTTTGCCAATTTAGGCTCTAATAAATGTTGATTTGCAGTAAGAGGTACTCAAGCCCCTCACTTGGGAGGAAGTCCTGCCTTGGAGAGCTCCCTCCAGTGACAGCGCTACAGTGGCTGAAAGCGGAACTGCGCAGAGCTGCGTGAGATGAAGTCCTGGGCACTGGGCGCAGGGAAGTGAAAGTGGTCCCCGGGGTAATAGGGGTCTTGGGGGATAGGAGGAAGTGGGTAAGGTGGTCCAGAGGTTAACAGACCTTAAGGGAAGGGCACACAACTATAGACAGAAAGAAGCTTCTGATGGAGGAGTCACCCTACCCCGTCCTGTTATTTTCAGGTTTCCCCCAGGGAGCTAATCGTTCCACCAACCTAAACATTCAGGCTGGATGGGAAAGGGCCCTGAAGTGGCCAATAATTCTTTTTACATTAGCTGCCGGTCTCTTCTCATGCTACCTCTTTGTTTCACTTGTTTGCTTCCTCAATTCCCCCCTGAAACTATTATATTCGGCCTGGTTCTCAATTATTTTATCAGTCATATGCACAATTTTGCTGTTTAATCTTTTGCTTTATCCCTTTCACCATACAGGGAACTCTGAGGATTTGTTTTCCCTTCATTTCCCCTTTGTGGGAACAAACCTTGACACTACCTGAAGTGTATCGTCAAGAAGCTCATCATTCAGTTACAGCCATATCTGATAATCTTTCATTCCAATTAATCTGGATCAGAACTATTGTTATACCATTGAAGCTGACTGTCCCCCAGTTAATTATTCTTACTCTAGATTGCTTCTTGCCCCTTTCCATAGTCAGCCTAGACCTTATGATACCATGATCACTGTCCCTAAATGTTTCACTATTGACACTTGATCCAATTGATCCATCTCATCCCCAAAAAGCAGGTCTAGCATTGCTTCCTTTCTCATTGGACTGCGACCATTCCACTCTTGGCGAAAGTCCTCCTGAACACACACTAGAAATTGTTGCCCCTCTCTGCTCTTTACGCTACTAAATCCCGGTCTATATTCAGGTAACCAAACTCCCCCCATTATAAATACTTGATAAATTCCTGCACCTCTCTAATTTCCTTGCAGATTTCCACCAGGGTGAGATGCATTCACAGGATTCCGGCACTAGTTCTTCATCACTACCTGATGGTCACCCATTCCCTCTCTTCCTGCGTACTCTTAAACTGTGGGGTGACCACATTTATAAATGTGCTCTCAATCTAATGGATGCACCAGAGCAACAACCAAAGCAGTTAAAGATCTGAATTCCAGCGAGCAAATTGCTGTAGCTGATGACATTTCCTAATATACGGTCATCCAGGATGCAGGAAGCATCCTTGAGTTCCCACATGGAACAGGATGTGCAATCCAGCAACCATATTTGCCATAACTCCCTCTATCATTTAGATACTGGGCGGGATTGTCTGACCCCCCCCGCCGGATCGGAGAATCGCTGGGGGTCAGCGTGAATCCCGCCCCTGCCGGCCGCCGAATTCTCCGCCCCCCCCCAAATCCCCCCCGACGTGAATTGCGTCGCCCGCCTCGGAGAATAGCGAGGACCGGCACGACGCAATGGGCCCCGGGGCCGCCCAAATTCTCCGGCCCGCGATGTGCCGAGCAGCCGCCCAACTCGCGCCGGCCGGTGGAGGCCCTTCGGCATCAGTTGGTGTGGCGCCAAACCCCTTCTGCGCCGGCCGGCACGGCGCAAACTACTCCGGCGCTGGCCTAGCCCCTGAAGGTGCGGAGGGTCACGCCACTCCTTTGTGCCATTGGTGCCCGCCCCGCCGGTTTGCGGAGAATCCCGCCCACTAAATCTACTTAGCCCTCACTATAAAATGTTAGGTCTCCAGCTCTTCAGACTATCTTTCCCAAACACTCACATTCTGCCCTTCCTGCGATGTCACAGTTTGGCTTGCTTTCTCTCTCATTTCAGTGGTTCTGGTCTCCTCCACAGTGACACCGGTCTGCTTCATAGTGATCCTGGTCTGCTTCATAGTGAACCCAATTTGATTTACGCTCCTCCCGGTCTGCTTCACAGTGATCCCGGTCTGCTTCACAGTGTTTCCTGTCTGTTTCACAGTGATCCTGGTCTGCTTCACAGTGATCCCGGTCTGCATCACAGTAATCCAGGTCTGCTTCATAGTGATCCCAGTTTGATCCACACTCCTCCTGGTCTGCTTCACAATAATCCCGGTCTGGATAAAGAACAAAGAAGAGAACAAATAAAAATTACAGCACAGGAACAGGCCCTTCGGCCCTCCAAGCCTGCGCCGAACCAGATCCTCTATCTAAAACTGTCACCGATTTTCTAAGGATCTGTATCCCTCTGCTCCCTGCCCATTCATGTATCTGAATAGATACATCTTAAATGATGCTATCGTGCCTGCCTCTACCATTTCTGCTGGCAATGCATTACAGGTACCCACCATCCTCTGCGTAAAGAACTTTCCACGCATATCTCCCTTAAACTTTTCCCCTCTCACCTTGAACTCGTGACCCCTAGTAATTGAGTCCCCCACTCTGGGAAAAAGCTTTTTGCTATCCACCCTGTCTATACCTCTCATGATTTTGTAGACCTCAATGAGGTCCCCCCTCAACCTCAGTTTTTCTAATCAAAATAATCAAAATAATCCTAATCTACTCAACCTCTCTTCATAGCTAGCGCCCTCCATACCAGGTGACATCCTGGTGAACCTCCTCTGCACCTTATCCAAAGCATCCACATCCTTTTGGTAATGTGGCGACCTGAACTGTACGCAGTATTCCAAATGTGACTTGACCAAAG
Source organism: Scyliorhinus torazame (assembly GCF_047496885.1). Classification (NCBI taxonomy): domain Eukaryota; kingdom Metazoa; phylum Chordata; class Chondrichthyes; order Carcharhiniformes; family Scyliorhinidae; genus Scyliorhinus; species Scyliorhinus torazame. The sequence continues at coordinate 340,639,742 of NC_092709.1, read as the reverse complement.
TCTTATACAACTCTTAACATGACCTGCCAACTCTTGTACTCAATACCCCTTCCAATGAAGGAAAGCATGCCGTATGCCTTCTTGACCACTCGATCGACCTGCGCAACCTTCAGGGTACAATGGAACTGAACACCCAGATCTCTCTGTACATCAATTTTCCCCAGGGCTTTTCAATTTACCGTATCGTTCACCCTTGAATTGGATCTTCCAAAATGCATCACCTCGCATTTGCCCAGACTGAACTCCATCTGCCATTTCTCCACCCAACACTCCAATCTATCTATATTCTGCTATATTCTCTGACAGTCCCCTTCACTATCTGCTACTCCACCAATCTTAGTGTCATCTGCAAACTTGCTAATTAGACCACCTATACCTTCCTCCAGATCATTTATGGATATCACAAATAACAGTGGTCCCAGCACGGATCCCTGTGGAACACTACTGGTCACAGTTCTCCATTTTGAGAAACTCCCTTCCACTACTACTCTCTGTCTCCTCTTGCCCAGCCAGTTCTTTATCCATCTAGCTAGTACACCCTGGATCCCATGAAACTTCACTTTCTCCATCAACCTACCGTGGGGAACCTTATCAAATGCCTTACTGAAGTCCATGTATATGACATCTACAGCCCTTCCCTCATCAATTAACTTTGTCACTTCCTCAAAGAATTCTACTAAGTTGGTAAGACATGACCTTCCCTGCACAAAACCATGTTGCCTATCAGTGATAAGCTCATTTTCTTCTAAATGGGAACAGATCCTATCCCTCAGTATCTTCTCCAGCAGCTTCCCTACCACTGACGTCAGGCTCACCGGGCTATAATTACCTGGATTATCCCTGCTACCCTTCTAAACAAGGGGACAACATTAGCAATTCTCCAGTCCTCCGGTACCTCATCCGTGTTCAAGGGTGCTGCAAAGATATCTGTTAAGGTGGTTTAGCACACTGGGCTAAATTGCAGGCTTTTAAAGCAGACCAAGGCAGGCCAGCAGCACGGTTAAATTCCCGTACTAGCCTCCCCGAACAGGCGCCGGAATGTGGTGACTAGGGGCTTTTCACAGTAACTTCATTTGAAGCCTACTTGTGACAATAAGTGATTTTCATTTCATTTTCATTTTTCATTTCTCACTTCCCTCAGAAACCTGGGATAGATCCCATCTGGACCTGGGGACTTGTCCACCTGAATGCCTTTTAGAATACCCAAAACTTCCCCCTTCCTTATGCCGGCTTGACCTAGAGTAATCAAACATCTATCCCGAACCTCAACATCCGTCATGCTCCTCTCCTCAGTGAATACTGATGCAAAGCACTCGTTAAGAATCTCACCCATTTTCTCTGACTCCACGCATAACTTTCCTCCTTTGTCCTTGAGTGGGCCAACCCTTTCTCTAGTTACCCTCTTGCTCCTTGTATATGAATAAAAGGCTTTGGGATTTTCCTTAACCCTGTTTGCTAAAGATATTTCATGACCCCTTTTAGCCCTCTTGATTCCTCGTTTCATTGGTCCCACATTCTCGATATTCTTCCAAAGCTTTGTCAGTCTTCAGTCGCCTAGACCTTATGTATGCTTCCTTTTTCCTCTTAGCTAGTCTCACAATTTCACCTGTCATCCATGGTTCCCTAATCTTGCCATTTCTATCCCTCATTTTCACAGGGACATGTCTGTCCTGCACTCTAATCAACCTCTCTTTAAAAGCCTCCCACATATGAAATGTGGATTTACCTTCAAACAGCTGCTCCCAATCCACATTCCCCAGCTCCTGCCGAATTTTGGTATAGTTGGCCTTCCCCCAATTTAGCACTCTTCCTTTAGGACCACTCTTGTCTTTGTCCATGAGTATTCTAAAACCTACGGAATTGTGATCACTATTCCCAAAGTATCCCCTGACTGAAACTTCAACCACCTGGCCGGGATCATTCTCCAACACCAGGTCCAGTATGGCCCCTTCCCGAGTTGGACTATTTCCATACTGCTCTAAAAAAACTCTCCTGGATGCTCCTTACAAATTCTGCTCCATCTAGACCTCTGACACTAAGTGTATCCCAGTCAATGTTGGGAAAATTAAAACCTCCTATCACCACTACCCTGTTGCTCCGACATCTTTCCATAATCTGTTTACATATTTGTACCTCTATCTCACGCTCATTGTTGGGAGGTATGTACTACAGCCTCAATATTGTTACCGCACCCTTCCTATTTCTGAGCTCTGCCCATATCGCCTCACTGCTCGAATCCTCCATAGTGCCCTCCTTCAGCACAGCTGTGATATCTTCTGTGACCAGTAATGCAACTCCTCCACCCCTCTTACCTCCCTCTCTATCCCACCTGAAGCATCGTTATCCTGGGATATTTAGTTGCCAATCATGCCCTTCCCTAAACCAAGTCTGAATAATAGCAATAACATCATACTCCCAGGTACTAATCTAAGCCCTAAGTCATCTGCCTTGCCTACTACACTTCTTGCATTAAAACAAATGCACCTCAGACCACCAGTCCCTTTGCATTCATCATCTGCTCCCTGCCTACTCTTTCCCTTAGTCACACTGACTTCATGATCTAGTTCCTTACAGGCTTTAGTTACTACCTCCTTACTGACCACTAACCTCCTCATTTGGTTCCCATCCCCCTGCCACATTAGTTTGAACCCTCCCCAACAGCATTAGCAAAAGCACCCCCAAGGTCATTGGTTCCAGTCCGGCCCTGGTGTAGACCGTTCAATTTGTAGTCGTCCCACTTCCCCCAGAACCGGTCCCATTGTCCCAAAAATCTGAACCCCTCCCTCCTGCACCATCTCTCAAGCACGCATTCATCCTGCCTATTCTTTCATTTCTACTCTGACTACCACGTGGCACTGGTAGCAATCCTGAGATTACTACCTCTGAGGCCGGACTTTTTAACTTGGCTCCTAACTCCTTAAATTCTGCTTGCAGGACCTCATCCCGTTTTCTACCTATATCATTGGTGCCTATATGCACCACGACAACTGGCTGTTCACCCTCCCCCTTCAGAATGTTGTGCAGCCGATCTGAGACATCCCTGACCCGTGCACCTGGGAGGCAACATATCATTCGGGAGTCTCATTTCCGACCACTGAACAGCCTATCTAGTCCCCTTACAATTGAATCCCCTATGACTATAGCCCTTCCACTCTTTTTCACGCCCTTCTGTACATCAGAGCCAGCCAAGGTGCCATGTACCTGGCTACTGCTGCCTTCCCCAGGTGAGCCATCGCCCCCAACAGTATCCAAAACGGTATACTTGTTTTGGAGGGAGATGACCGTAGGGGACACTTGCACTGCCTTCCTGCTTTTTCTCTGTCTTTTGGTCACCCATTCCCTTTCTCCCTCAGCAATCCTAATCTGTGGTGTAACCAATTCGCTAAATGTGCTATTCACGACCTCCTCAGCATTGCAGATGCTCCAACGTGAGTTCATCCGCAGCTCCAGAGCCATCATGCGGTCTAACAAGAGCTGCAGCTGGACACACTTCCCGCACGTGAAGGAGCCAGGGACATCAGCCACGTCCCTGAGCTCCCACATTGAGCAAGAGGAGCATAACACGGGTCTGAGGTCTCCTGCAATTTTTAATCTTAAGCTTAACTTAGTCCAACTATAATATCAAATAATACATAAATGAAAAAGGAAAAAAAAAAAGAAAAATTGTTACCAATCACACAATTAAAAAAAAATAGAAATAGAAAAACCTTACCTTATCAACACACCTCAGGGAAAAGAAAAACTACTTACCAGTCACCAGCCAATCACTTACGTGGTGGCTGTGACGTCACGGTTCAACTTATTTCTACTTCTACCTGCCCTCGAGTCTCCCTCTTGATCTTTACTCGGCTGGGATCCTGAATGTGATTTTTTTTTTTATTAGAGGAGGATGTAGGGAGGGAAACACTGAAGAAGTGTTTGGGGTTTAACTGTCACTTGACAACAGCTCCTCAACAAACCACCTTCTGGATACAGTGACCGCAATGCACTGATGCAAATTTTCCCCGCTACAGCCAATCAGCGGCTCCGCTCTGCTGCCCTCTACTGGATGCTTGCCTTCACGTGAACACGGAGGGTGTCTTGCTCAGGTACACCTTCTGGATACAGTGACCACTAAGCACTGATGCAAATCTTCCCCGCAATAGCCAATCAGCGGCTCTGCTCTGCTGTCCTCTGCTTCACAGTGATCCTGGTCTGCTTCATAGTGACCCCAGTTTCATCCACACTCCTCCTGATCTGCTTCACAGTGATCCCGGTCTGCTTTACAGTGATCCTGGTCTACTTCATAGTGATCCCAATTTGATCCACACTCCTCCTAGTCTGATTCACAGTGATCCCGGTTTGCTTCAAACTCCCCCTGGTCTGAGACATAGTGAACCGGTTTTATTCATACTCTCACTGATCTGATTCACACTCCTTCTGATCTGCTTCGCAGTGATCCAGATCTGATTCACGCCGATCTCAGTCTTCTTCACAATGATCCCGGTCTGATTCACTCTCCTCCTGGTCTGCTTCACAGTGATCCCGGTCTGCTTCACAGTGATCCCGGTCTGATTCAAAGTGATCCCAGTCTGATTTACAGTGATCCTGGTCTGTTGCACAATCCTCCCAGTCTTCCCAATCAGTGACCCACCACGTTCCCACTCACTTCTGTGCCCGGCTCCCATCGGGGTCTAAAATCTGAACCTATTAGAACATAGAACATAGAACATAGAAAATACAGCACAGAACAGGCCCTTCGGCCCATGATGTTGTGCCGAACCTTTGTCCTAGATTAATCATAGATTATCATTGAATTTACAGTGCAGAAGTAGGCCATTCGGCTCTTTGAGTCTGCACCGGCTCTTGGAAAGAGCACCCGACCCAAACTCAACACCTCCACCCAACACCAAGGGCAATTTTGGACATTAAGGGCAATTTATCATTGGCCAATTCACCTAACCTGCACATCTTTGGACTGTGGGAGCTGCACTTTGCTCTCAGGGGTGACGGAATAGTACCAGTCACTCAATACATTTGCTCTTGCCCATGGAGTCCCTATGGGATTTTATACTGGAAATTACTGTAAATTAGAAAGTCTAAACCTACAGTGTCATCCACAGAGGATTTAGGACCCATGTGAACAGGGAAAACAACTGCGTATCGCTAACCAGTCAGAGTGAAGACTCATTAACAAGCAATACGGAGTCTGAGCAGGAATATTAGTTGGAACATTTGACAAACCTGGGTCGCAAAACCAAATAAACAGAAGTGGGGAAAGCTGGCCACCCTGGTTGTTCCAATAGCGAATAGGAGTTAAGTCACTTCTGATGGCAGTTAAAAATCAACCACATTGGTGTGGATTCATAGGGCAAACTGGATAAGAATGGCTCGTTTCCTTCCCTGGAGGACATTAATGAACCAGTTGGGTTCTTCCGCCAAGCATGGGGTCACCTTTACTGAGACAAGCATTTTATTTCCAGCTTGTTTTAATTATCAAATTTTCCAACAGCTTTGGTGAGATGTGAATGCATGTTCTCTGATTTAACAGTCCAACTTATTGTATATAATGATATACTGTACCTTACCGGGTATAACTCCTCTGTGCAGTATATAATAACACACGGTACACTGCTGTCCCTACTCAGTACACTGCTCCTCTGAAGAATCGTGTGACATAATGATATGCTAAAGGCGCCACAGAAGTCCTTGTTGTTATAACTTGTGTACATTGATATTCTAGGTATAACCCATCTGTATATTATATAATAAAATACTGTGTTAATGGGTGTAACTCCTCCATATACTAGATTATTACACATTGTGATATATTGAGTGTAACAATCCTGCTAATAATAAATAACTGTGTTACTTGCTGTAATGCTGCACATATTATATAATAAAACTCCTGTATGTATTATATAATAACACATCATTTGTTACTGGGTATAACACAATCACAGAATTGCGACAGTACAGAAGATTTCCCTTCAGCCCATTATTTCTGCGTTGACTGTCCATAAGAGAAATTTGCCTGGTGCCACTCCCTCGCCTACTCCCCGGAGCCTGCACATTCTTCATTTTCATGTCATAACCCAATTCCATCTTGAGTGCCTCGATTGACCCTGCCTCCTCCATGCTCTTAAGCAGTACATTCCAGATCTCAACCACTCACTCTGAAAGGTTTCTCCTCGTGTATCCATTGCTTCCTTTTCCAATTATAGAATCCTGACAGTGCAGAAGGAGGCCATTCAACCCATCGAGACGGCACCAACCCTCCGAACAAGCACTCTACCTAGGCCCGCTCCTCCCCTGCACTATCCCCGTAAACCCGTGCATTTATCATAGCCAATCCACCAAACAGGCACATCTTTGGACTGTGAAAGGAAATTGGATCACACAGAGGAAACCCACACAGACACAGGGAGAAACTGCAAACTCCACACCTAAAGCCATAATCAAATCCGGGTCCCTGGCACTGTGAGGCAGCCAGAGATAATAATAACCTTCATTCGTGGCACAAGTAGGCTTACATACCCAAGTCGCTACACTCCGGCGCCTGTTTGGGTACACTGAGGGAGAATTCGGAATGTCCAACACGTCTTTCGGGACTTGTGGGAGGAAATCGGAGCACCCAGAGGAATCTCACGCAGACACGGTGAGAACGTGCAGACTCCGCACAAGCCAGGAATCGAACCCGGGTTCCTGGCGCTGTGAAGTGTGATAACCACTGTGCTATCGTGCTGCCCTATAATCACTGTGCCAGTGTAAATCCGTGCCCACTTGTATTTAATCCGTCCCCTAATGGGAACAGGTTTTCCTTATCCTTTCTACCTAGGCCCCTCATGAATTTTAATACCTCCGTCAAATTTTCCTCAACCTTTTCATCTCCAAGTAAAACAGTTCCTACTTCTCCAATCGATCTACGTAACTGAAGATTTCATCCTTGGAACCATTCCAGTGAATCTTTTCTGTACTTTATCTCATGTCTCCACATCTTTCCTAAAGTCTGGTTCCCAGAACTAGACATAATACTCAGTGGGATTGTTGGGACAAGAAGACATGAAAGAAAATATGCGTGTCTATATGATCCTGGCTACTTTATAAGATTTACAAAATATACAATGGACAAAGGCTTTCCACTGATTGAAGCTATGACAGGCTACAGCTCACACTAAAGGAACTTCTAGCACCAGAGAACCACAGCAAACTCGTTATCTCTAAAGAAGAACTAATGCCCCTGCGACTGCAGAAGGAATTGCAGTCAGGCCCTTTTACATTTCTGTGGCAGGGCCCTGGCCAATGGAAATGGTCCTTCTGTGAGGACAAAGGAAACGCCTGGGAAAAGCATGAAGGGATGAAACATTGAGCATCTGAAGAATCAAAACCATCCTTTGTCCAAACCAAGGGACAGAAGTGAGAGTTATGCCACAGGACCACCCCGACCCCCAAGCTGCTAGAATCTGTAATATTGCTTTGTGAAGTTAAAGGAAGTTGTCTGTCACCTTCCACTAAAAGAACAACAGGAGATTTAAATTGCCTTGCCCTCATCTACACTGTTTCTGCAAGAACTTCTGTACCAGCTACTCCAAAGCTCATTCATCTCTACACGTTTCTCCAATTGTGGAATTCATTGTGTTATGGGCCGGGGTTTAGAGAACCCCAAAGTGTATCATGGAGTTCACCTGACCCACAACTTTTACTAGATTGTGGTATGGGGAGCACACGGCCCACTCTACAGGTGTGGTACAGCAGAAATGGAAAAGTATTTTTTAAAGCAGAACAATGTTTATTCTATGAACTCAAGTTCACCTTTTTAAAACATACAGTGAACATCTTAGCAACCCTTAATTCAAATACAACCCCCAAAGACTACAACACTAAGTAATCCTTTAAGCTTTCCTTTTAACATTCATACGACATAAAACACCTTTTACCAGAAGAACATCAGGTTAAAGTCATTACTGTTATTAGTTTTAAATCACCAGGATCGATTTACAGTCTTTAGATCACAGAGAGAGATTCATACAGCTTCTGGCTGTGACTGCAGCAATCCAGCTCTGAAAACGAAACTAAAACACAACCTGCGGCAACCAGCCTAAAACGAAAGTAAAAAGCTGACAGACAGCCCAGCTCCACCCACTCTCTGACATCACTGCAGTAATAAACACCCTTTCTTAAAGGTACTCTCATTACAGATACTCATATACATACCCATTTATAAACACCCATTTCTCAAAGGTACTCTCACATGACACCTCCCCGCAAGAAAAAAAGAGAAACCATCAACTTCAAGATGGTTTCATTTTTCACCTTCTCACTATCCTTTAAGAAATGCACACAGTAAATTACTTTTTCGTTTCAAAAAACAACACACTCAAACAGGTAGAATAATATAGTCCATTTTTTTCTCTCGATTTTCTTCCTCCAACTGAAATCCTTCTCGATTGACAGTTGCTTTGAACAAGAAGGTCTCTGCATGATCCGTCCATTTCTCTATGCTTCAGCATTTCTCTTTAAAGTCAGATACTTCAGTTAAATCTGATCATAGAATCCCTTGTAATTCTCCAACACAGGGGCATTGGTTGTCACAGTTTTCAGGCCATCAAATGCCTGTTGAAAGTCCGCTGTCCACTGAAATTGTTGATGTTTCTTCAGCAAGTCCATAAGTGGAGCAACCACGCCCCTGAACAGAAGATGGCGCCAGAGCGAGGCGACTCTCTGCGAGCTCTCCCCAGCAGATCCACTTTTACTTAACTTATACTCGTTCTAATCTTTTAAAATTTAATTCTAAGACTAACATTATTACTAACCTCTCTCTTTTATCTTTTCTTGCAGGCTTGACCTTGTGTTGCCCTATTATGTGTTTTATTTTCTTCCCTTTTCTTCCCATGTACTTAATGATCTGTTGAGCTGCTCGCAGAAAAATACCTTTCACTGTACCTCGGTACACGTGACAATAAACAAATCCAATCCAAAACTTTTGCACAAATGTTCGATCAAATCCACTCATGCCTTCGTCTTGAGGACAGTGGAAACTCCTTAATAACTGTTGGTTTCACATCACGTGTGACCATTCGACCCAGTTCGATTGTATGGCCAAGGAAAGTGACTTGGGCTTTTCCAAATTCACTATTGGCTAGGTTTACCACCAAACCCGCCCCCTGAAGTCGATCGAATAACTCCACCAGATGTTTTAAATGTTCTTTCCATGTCTGGCTGAAAATTACCAGACGTACACTGCACAATTGGGTAATCCTGAAATGACTTTGTTAGTTAACTGTTGAAATGTGGCTGGTGCGTTTTTCATGCCAAATGGCATAACTTTGAATTGGTATATACCATCTGGAGTCACAAAAGCTGAAATCTCCTTCGCCCTTTCGGATAAAGGTACCCGCCAGTAACCTTTAAGTAAATCCAGTTTGGAAATAAAAGCTGATTGCCCCACTTTCTCAATGCAATCCTCCAAACGTGGGATAGGATAAGAGTCCATTCTTGCAACTGCATTAACCTTTCTATAATCCACACACAATCGTTGGGTACCGTCTGGTTTAGATACCATCACTATGGGTGCGCTCCATTGGCTGCACCCACTTCAATTATGCCATTTTTAAGCATACTCTCAATCTCTTTGTTAACCTGTGCCAATTTTAAAGGGTTAAGTCTGTATGGATGTTGTTGGATCGGAACAGCATTTCCCACATCTACATCATGTACAGCCATTTTAGTACTTCCCAATTTACCTCTACAAACGTGCCCATGTGATATCAATAACTCTTTCAAGTCAGTACGCTTTTTCCTCTGGAAAATTTATCCCAATTTTTAAGAATATCCTCATTTTCCAGTTTAATTTGAGGTATGTCAAATTCACAGTCATCTGGATTTGGTTCGTCACTTTGAGTTAGAATCATTAAAACCTCCTTTTTCTCTCCTTCCCTTTCAAAGTACCTTTTAAGCATATTCACATGACACACTCGGTGAGTCTTCCTTCTATCTGGTGTTTTTACCACATAATTCACCTCACATAATTTCCTTTCAATCTAATAATGACCACAAAACCTAGCTTTTAAAGGTCCACCTACCATTGGTAACAATACTAAATATGTTATCTCCACTGGCAAAACTACGAACTTTGGATTTCTTGTCCACTACCCATTTCATCACATTTTGTGCAACTTTCAAATGTTGTCCAGCCAATTCACCTGCTCTATTTAATTGTTTCCAAAAATTGACACGTAATCCAATAATGTAATTTCCGATTTCTCACTCACCAATTTTTCCTTCATCAAATTAAGTGGCCCTCTTACCTCATGACCAAAAATTCTTTCAAAAGGACTAAATTTGGTTGACTCATGAGGTGCATCCCTAATTGCAAACAGTACAAATTGAATTCCTTTATCCCAACCCTCCGGATAATCTTGACAACAAGCCCTCGACATTGTCTTTCATGTCTGATGCCACCTTTCTTACGCTCCCTGCGATTCTGGATGGTACGCAGTTGATTTAAATTGTTTTATTCCTCAGCTATCCATAACTTCTTTGAATAACCTTGAGGTAAAATTTGATCCTTTATCCGATTGTATTTCTGTGGGTAGTCTATATCTAGTAAAGAATTTAAGTAACTCCTCCACAATCTTTTTAGCTGTAAAATTACATACTGGAATGGCCTCTGGAAACCTAGAAGACACATCCATTATAGTCAAAAGATATTGATTCCCACTTTTTGTTTTAGGAAGCGGTCCTACACAATCAATTAGGACCCGTGTAAAAGGTTCCTCAAATGCTGGAATGGGTATTAAGGCGCTGGTTTTATCCCTGCATGAGGTTTCCCTATCACTTGACATGTGTGACATGATTGACAAAATTTAACTCCATCTTTATGTAATCAAGGCCATTTAAAATGTTTTTGTATTTTAGCTTGAGTTTTCCTTATTCCCAAATGACCTCCCACTGGTACCTCATGTGCAACTCACAACACCTCCTTTCTATACCCTCCCGGCAAAACTACTTGATGAACTTCTGCCCACTTTTCATCCGCTTGCATATGTAATGGTCTCCATTTTCTCATCAAGACATCACTTTTACGGTAATAACACTCTGGTATATACGCATATTCCTCTTCCGTATATGCTTTCTGATACATCTGTTTTATTTCTACATCTTTTTGTTGTAACTCCGCCAATTTTCCTGAACTAAAATTATCCGCCTCATCCTCCTTGTTCTTTTTCAACCAAATGATCAAAAATCATTTCTGATAATTGCACTTCAACGTCATCTTCACTCTTTGATTTCTCCTCTTGTCTTAACCTGTGACTTTGCCACCTTGTTACTACACAATCTGGAAAAATCCCAGTATATTCGTCCTTCAACACTTCAGTTGTCTGATTTGCCACTGGCTTATCAACCACAGTATGCATCAATCCCACCTGTGATCCACCTATCTCATTACCCAAGATAAACTGTATTCCTGGATAAGATAGTTTCTCTCTTACTCCTACTACCACTTCACCACTCTTCCCTGGACTTTCCAACCTTACCTTATATAATGGAACACTACTCCTCTCACCCTGAATTCCACATATTACCACCTTTTCTGGCAACCTTCTTCCCAAACTCCATAACTCCTCATCTCTTACCATTAAAGATTGACTAGCTCCCGTATATCTTAAAATTGTGACTTCTTTACCTGCTCCTCCTGATACACATGAGTAAACTTTACCCACACAACTAAATTCTTTAAAGAGATCTGGTACCTTCTTATCAATCACCTCTTGATCAGGCTGGACAAACTTTTGCTTCACTTGGGCTTTCCTTTACCACTTTAATAAACCCCACTGTATTATCCTGTTTTACCACATCAGCCTTCCCAGTGCTTTTCTTCAATCACCAACACTGTGACTTTACATGGCCAAGTTTAATACAGTGAAAATATTTGAAACTTTTCATTTCTCTTCCACCCTCCTGGATTTCTTTTTTAATCTGAGGTACACTCTCCTTATTATCTCCCATCAGATCACCTTTACTTTTACCACTTGAGTATTTCTCATGTCCCCAGTTTCTATCCTTCACAGGCTGAAACTGAAGTTCGAAACCAAGCTTTGATTTATGAACTAATTCATAATCATCTGCCATTTCTGCTGCTAATCTCGCAGTTTTAATCCTCTGCTCTTCCACATGAGTTATCACTACATCAGGAATTGAATTTTTAAACTCCTCCAAAAGCATAATTTCTCTGAGAGCTTCATACGTTTGGTCTATTTTCAAAGCCCTTATCCACCTATCAAAATTACTCTGTTTGATCCTTTCAAACTCCATTATGTTTGACCAGGTTCTTTCCTTAAATTTCTAAACCTTTGTCTGTAGACTTCAGGCACTAGTTCATATACACCTAAGATGGATTTTTTCACCTCCTCATACAACTCAGATACCTCCTCTGATAGTGATGCAAACACTTCACTAGCCCTACCGATCAGCTTTGTTTGAATCAGTAAATCCCACATGTCCTGTGGCCATCTCATTTGTTTTGCTACTTTCTCAAATGAAATGAAAAAGGCTTCCACTTCCTTCTCATCAAACCTTGGCAATGCTTGGACATATTTAAACAGATCCCCACCAAGCCTTCGATATGATGTTCTTTCTCACTATGCTTATCACTATCATCCAACTGTACGTTTCCCTTTATGCCTGCCAATTTTAACTGACTGTCATGTTTCATGGCCATTTTCTGAAGTTCAAACTCTCTCTTTTTATCTTTTTCCCTGATCTGTGTCTCCCTTTCTCTTTTTCCTCTCTATATCTTTCGTATTCAAGCGGCTTTAATTCTTTCTCATGTTCCATTTGTTTAATTTGCAACAGAATTTTTGCCATTTCCAGAGTCAAGCTGTATCTCAGGCAACTTTAAATGGTTAGCCACGGCCATAATTATCTCACCTTTTCGCATTCTGTCAGATAATGTTAAGTGCAATTTTTTTGCCAAATCTAACAGTCTGCTTTTAGTCTCTGTCCGTAAGGTACTGCGTGTGACCGTCTCCACCCCTAAAACCATCTGAGCCATTGCCACAACACACTCCCCACTTAAACTAAAATACCACATCTGAAAAGCACCCACAATATGCTCACCACTCACTGTCTTTAAGTTCACTAAGCCAATCCAGTAGATAGAATTTTATCCCGGACGAGACCACAATTTGTTATGAGCCAGCGTTTAGAGAACCCCAAAGTGTATCATGGAGTTCACCTGGCCCACAACGTTTTACTAGATTGTGGTATGGAGAGCACATGACCCACTCTACAGGTGTGGTACAGCAGAAATGGAAAATTATTTTCTAAAGCAAAACAATGTTTATTCTATGAACTCAAGTTAACCTTTTTAAAACATACAGTGAACATCTTAGCACCCATTAATTCAAATACAACCCCCAAAGACTACAACACTAAGTAATCCCTTAAGCTTTCCTCTTAACATCCATACGACTTAAAACACCTTTTACCAGAAGCACATCAGGTTAAAGCCATTACTGTTATTAGTTTTAAATCACCAGGATCGATTTACAGTCTTTAGATTACAGAGAAATTCATGTACCTTCTGGCTGTGACTGCAGATATCCAGCTCTGAAAACGAAACTAAAACACACCCTGCAGCAAACAGCCGAAAACGAAAGTAAAAAGCTGACAGACAGCCCAGCTCCACCCACTCCCTGACATCATTGCAGTAATAAACACCCATTTCTTAAAAGTACTCTCACTACAGATGCTTATATACACACCCATTTATAAACACCCATTTCTCAAAGGTACTCTCACACGACAATTGCGACTGGAAAAGTAGATCACCCCACATCAGCTTCAGCCTGCTAACCTTTCTGAAGGAATGCATCTTTGGACTTTTGACTCTGGATTCTGGACATATAGGAATCAATAATTCTTATTTTGTCTGCGTCTTTTCCCTGTATCTCATATTTTATCGTATCCCTCTTTTATTGAGTGAATGCACAACACGGGGGACGTTGCGCCTCCTCTTCCTGCATTTTGAATGAGCGTAAAATAAACTAATGCTCTGATTTTACCCTATCCCGGGTTTGCTGTGGGGTTATTAATAGCAGATTGCGTCACTCCTAAACTGAAGGGTTGAGGAAAATATGTCGCCAAATATGGAGAGGGAAATCGAACATTATGTAAAAATAACACTTTTCTGTTAACCAAGAAACGGTGAGCAGGATTAATCAGGGCTATTTCAAGTTGAACCCTCTCCTGTCCAGAATTATATATATTACAATAACACACCATATTGATGGGTATAAAACTCCAATACATATTACACAATAACACAATGTGTGGGGCGGCACGGTGGCACAGTGGCTAGCACTGCTGCCTCACATCGCCAGGAGCCCGGGTTCAATTCCGGCCTTCGGTCACCTCTGTGCGGAGTCTGCACTTTAACCCCGTGTTTGCATGGGTTTCCTCCGTGTGTTCGTTTCCTCATACAGTCCAAAGACGTGCCGATTAGGGGGGTTGGCCTTGCTAAAATTGACTGTTAGCGTCCAAAGATATGGGTCTGGATTCTCCCAAAATGGGACTATGTCCCCACGCCGGAGTGAAAACGCTGGAGTTTTACTCCAGAGATTCCTGTAAAAAGGTCAGCTAACTCAATGCCCTGCAGGGGGCTTGCAGGGATCCAGAGTAAATCCCGCAGCTTTAGCTGCAGATCCGTGTCCTCGCACTTCCGGTTCGGAGTCCGCGCATGAGCATGGCGGTGGCCTCCAGCGGCCGCGCTGAGCTCCATGGCGGACTCGGACCACGGAGGCAGGCCGAGAAAGAACCCCCTCCCCCGATCGGCCGCGCACCCGATCATCTAGTCCCGCAGATCTAACACCTGTCCGCCTACAAGGTTCTACCCCCCCCTCGTGTCCGATCCCCCCCCCCCCCCCCGCCCCCGACCAGCCGCCACGGGAGCATCCCGACCGGCAATAGGTGGTTAGTTCCGCGCCATCGGGAACTCGGCCGGACGGGAGGAAAAGATTGCATGGTGGGCCCCTGTCGATGGGCCCCCGACCGTACTGCGTACTCCGCCATCATGCTGATTTTCGGGTCCCAGAGAATTGCCGGACCAGCGCCGGGCCCGATTTCGGCGTGAAACTGGATTCTCCGCCCCCGCGCCGGCCGCTATTTCGGCGCGGGGCTGCGGAGAATCCAGCCCCTGGTTAGGTTCGGGGAAGGAATGGGAGAGTAGGCCTAAATAGGGTGCTCTTTTGGAGTGTCGTTGGGCCGAATGGCCTCCTTCTGCACCGTAGGATTCGATGTACTGAGCATAATTGCGTTTCGTTTTGGATGGAGTGACAATTTGCTTCACCATGCTTCGCTTAAAACAAAAGTTTTCCTTATTTGCTTGGTTATCAATTAAAAATGTCAATAATACCGAGCCAAAACACCCAAGCGAAACAAAATGAGAAAGCTATAAAACCCAGCAGAGCGTTAATAAAAATGATAGAAACTGGATCCCCATTAAAGAAACAGGAAATAATTGATCTTTAGTAAACATGACAAATGGTTGGTGACAGTTTGAAACACTTTGGGAGAATTTCGATATAAAAGAGTGTACAAGTTGTTCCATTTAAATACAAAACAGTTTTCGGTCAGAAATCTTAAACCTAAATAAACAATTGGCTTGTTTGAGGGTTAATATGTCTGCACGGTTTTTAGTCATAGGGTGACCGTCTGCATTTTTCGAGAGCGAATTGGTCTTCTCACATTACTCTGAACTCTGAGGCCAGGTCCTTTTTTTTTACCTCAGATTAATCTTGCCTTGAAGCATTCCGTAATCCACCATTATCAAAAGCATTAAACTTCCAAGACGTCTTTGGGGTTCAAGTCCTTCATGTGGAGGCCGTGGGGAAGGAGCGCATTGGGAGGGAAGCAGTTAGAGAGGGAGGAGGGGATGTTGGGTGGGTGGGTATTACGGGACGACAATGAAGGCTGAATGTTGTACGCTAGGCTCCGCATCAACCAACAGGTACTTACAGCTCTTCTCTCGGGGGGTCAAAGGCCATCCCAAAGCAAACAATGATGATTAATGAGGAAATTCAACTTTTGTTTCATCTCCAGCGGGCCAAGCCTGTGAGTAATTACCCTACTGGTGTCCAGTCAGCCAATGAGAAATGGAAACAGGGCCCTTCTGTGGCCTAAATTCAAATGGTTGACTGTGTTTCCCAAATGGAGATCTTTGAGCTTGGATAACAAGACTTCAAGTTTCAGATAAACTACCCCAACGGATGATGGGTGAAAGTTGATTCTTATTAAACCGAGACAAAAAATACAGACTCTCAGCTACGTTTTCCTCATGGATCAGGAAAACTATTTACTTCAATAGTCAGACTCTATGATTCCTTAAATAATGATAATACGAACAAGGAGCAGGAGTAAGCCATTCAGCCCCTCGCGCCTGCTCCGCCATTTAATAAGATCATCGCCAGTCTAATTGCAACCTCAAATCCACATTCCGCCTACCTCCGATTACCCTTCACTCCTTGCTTATCAAGACTTTCTCCACCACTGCCTTAAAAATATTCAAAGGTCCAGCTCCCACCACCCTTTCAGGAAGAGAGTTCCAAAGACTCAGCCATCTGAGAGAACAAATTTCACCTCATCTCCGTTTTATCCGACCCCTTATTTTTAGACAGTGACCCCTAGCTCCAATATCTCCCGCAAGAGGAAACATCTGCTCCAGATCCACCCAGTCAAGACCTCTCAGGATCTTATATGTTTCAATCAAGTCGCCTCCTACGCTTCCAAACTCCAGTGGATATAAGCGTAGCTTGTCCAACCTTTCCTCATAAGTCAACCCACCAGGTATTAGTCTGGCAAACCTTCTCTGAACTGCTCCCAACACATTTATAACCTTTCTTACTGCACACAGTTCTCCAAATGTGGTCTCACTAGTGCCCTGTTCAAGTGAAGCATAACCTCCCTATTTTTGTATTCAATTCCCCTCGCAATCAATAATAACATTCCATTCGCTTTCCTATTTAAACCTGTATACTAGCCTTTTGTGATTCATACACTAGGACATTTAGGTCCCTCTTCACCTCAGAGCTTTGTAATCTTGCAATAATGCAGATACAAACACCTTGGGCGGGATTCTCCATTGGCTGACGACAAAATGCGATTGGGTGGAGAATAGGTTCCGACGCTGAAATCGCGGCGGGCGGCAATTTGACGGCAAATCATAACTCTCCGTCACCTCGACAGCGGCGTCAATGCGATCTGGAATGCACGTACAGTAAACACTGTTTGCATATCAACAGCGGGCCCGACCCGGTATTCTCCGGGGCCTCCACGATGCTCCACCTCTGATGGGCCGAGCTCCTGACGACACGGTTCACTTGTGCTTTTAATAATTGTGAAACCGGCATGGTGACTCCTGAGGAAGAGAGAGGAGATACGGAAAGTGTCCAACATCGCCACAGTAGTGCTGACAGTAGTAGTAGAATCGTTGCGGGCGTGGCACCGAATCTTTTGTCGTGTAAGTCCACGGATTCTCCGTTGACATCAACACCTAGGGTGGGATTCTCGGTTGCCCGATGCCGATATCGGAATCGCCGATCAGGCAGAGAATGGGCTGCGTTAACGCCGGTCAGCCATGCACCGCCCCCTCGGAAATGGTGTCATTGTGACGCACGGCGTTGCAACGCCGTTGGTGCGTCACCAGCCGACCCACCCGAAGTGCGCCCGATGGGCCGAGTTCCCGATGGCGCGGGACACGCGTAGTCTCAGCGGTCGGGAACCTGGCGTGGCAGCTGCGGACTGTGTCCAGCGCCGACACACTCGGCCTGGATCCGTGCCGCTGACCGGGTGGGCTTCTGCGAGGACTGGGGGGATTGGTGCGGGGTGACCAAGGGTGGCCGGGGGGGGTGGGCTGTGGGGTCATGGATGGCGGGTTGGGTCCGTGCACGGCTGGTGCCATGTTGTATGGCGCGACTGGTGCAGGTCGTCAGTCGTGAGCATGTGCGGCCTGGAACCCGGCCATTCTCCGGCCATTTTCGGCACATGAGGCGGGGGTTTCACCGGGCGCTGGTGCTAGCCCATCACCGGTCCCGCAATCGGTGAGGGTTTCACGCCTTTTTTTTGTTTGTAAAAGACCACCCATGCTTCGCTGGTGTCGGCACTTAGCCACTGAAATGGAGAATCCAGCCCGTATTGAGAACAAGCTCTGAGGACTAAATATGGCTGGAATTGATGGTTAAATGTGGTAATGGTTTTGTACCTGAAAATTTATGTTTTAGAGCTGTGACATACATGGGGATCCATTGCCATGATCAATGATCTCGGAGTTATTGTTTGCATAACATGGAAGTGTGCCTTCCAGATACTCTACTTAGCTCAGGATTGTAACTGTGCCGTAAGTCCACTGTTATTCAGCAGCCAGCAGGAACTACCCTGGGCAGCTTTCTCTCAATATAACTGTCCAAGAAGGCACGAGCAGCCTACATTTGGCAATGCAGCGCAGTTTGGCATTGGCAACTTGGTTTGCATCAATTACTCGGGGGCATAGGTTTAAGGTGCGAGGGGCAATGTTTAGAGTAGATGTACGAGGCACGTTTTTTACACAGAGGGTAGTGGGTGCCTGGAACTCGCTGACGGAGGAGGTGGTGGAAGCAGGGATGATAGTGACATTTAAGGGGCATCTTGACAAATACATGAATAGGATGGGAATAGAGGGATACGGACCCCGGAAGTGTAGTAGATTTTAGTTTAGATGGGCAGCATGGGCAGCGCAGGCTTGGTGGGCCGAAGGGCTTGTTCCTGTGCTGTACTTTTCTTTGTTCTTTGTTCTTTGTATGTATAGGTGGCATGGTGGCACAGTGGTTAGCACTGCTGCCTCACAGCTCCAGGGTCCCAGGTTCAATTCCAGCCTCAGATGACTGTCTGTTTGGAGTTTGCACATTCACCCTGTGTCTGCGTGGGTTTCCTCCGGGTGCTCCGGTTTCCTCCCACAGTCCAAAGATGTGCAGGTTAGGTGGATTGGCCATGCTGAATTGCCCATAGTGTCCAAAAAGTTAGGTTGGGTTACTGGGTTACGGGATAGGGTGGAAGTCTGGGCTTAAAATAGGGTGCTCTTTCAAAGGGCCAGTGCAGACGCCATGGGGCGAATAGCCTCCTTCTGCACTGTAAATTCTATGAAAATCTTTGCACTCTCCATTCTGGTAATCTCCGTACTTTGCCAGAATTGGGTAGTGCTGTAGCTAGTTTACTGAAGCAGCAACCTCAGAGCCCTGCACTCACAATCCAGGAGAATATGAGTTCAGATCCCAGCACGGCAGTTTGAGCATTTATTTATTTTAATATACATTTAGAGTACCCAATTTTTTTTTTCCAATTGAGGGGCAATTTATTGTGACCAGTCCACCTACCCTGCACATCTTTTGGGTTGTGGGGGTGAGACTCATGCAGACACGGGGAGAATGTGCAAACTCCACACGGACAGTGACCCGGGCCCGGGGTCGAACCTGTGTCCTCTGCACCGTGAGGCAGCAGTGCTAAGCACTGCGCCACCGTGCCGCTCCAGCTTGAGCAATTAAACTCAGGTGTAGAATAACAATCAGGGGCGGGATTCTCCGACCCCCCGCTCGGCGATTCTCCGGCCCGCACGGCCGCCCGTTTTTTTGCCGGTCCCGCTGGCGTAAATTAGAGTAGATCCTTACCGGCGGGACCTGGCAGGCGGGCGGCCTCCGGGGTTCTCGGGGGGGGGGGTGCGGGGGGATCTGGCTCTGGGAGGTGCCCCCGCAGTGGCCTGGCCCGCGGTCAGGGCCCACCGATCCGCAGGCGGGCCTGTTCCGTGGAGGCACTCTATTCTTCCGCACCGGCGGCTGTAGCGGTCTGCCATTGACAGTGCGGAGACGAAGCCCTCTGTGCATGCGCTGGGATGATGCCAGTACACGCTGGCGCTACCGTGCATGCGGCAACTCGTGCCGGCCAGCGGAGGCCCTTTGGCGCTGGTTGGCGTGGTGCCAAGCCCCTTTCCCGCCAGCCGGCACGGCGCAAACCACTCCAGGGCCGACCCAGCCCCTGAAGGTGCGGCGGACTCCACTCCTTTGGGGCGGCTCGACGCTGGGTGGTTCACGTCACTCCTTCCCGCCGGAGTTACCCGCCCCGCCGATTACGTCAGAATCCCACCCCAGGCCTCAGTGAAAATGAGCGTAATGCTGTCTGACCTCTGTTAAAATCCAAGTGGCTCACCGATGATCCCTTTGGGATCCCAATCTGCCGAGCCAACCCACTGTCACTAGTCCAAAGCTAAGGTTCTGAGGCGTGACCATGACAAAAGGTGGCATTTTCTAGATTATTACAGATCAAGCGGTGATTGGCTGAAGTTTTGAGGAATCAATAGTGTGAAACTGGGGCAACTAAGATGGGGAGACGAAGGGGGGGAGGGGGGGAGGGGGCGGGCAGGTTGTAGGTGAGGAAGGGGGCTGAATGGTGCCTGAATTAATCAGTCTAAACTTGAGACTGATAGATTTTTACTTGACCCGGGTGTAAAAGGGGCATGATGGATGGAGTTAGGAGACACACCAGCCATGATAGTATTGAAAGGTTCAAGGGGCTGAATGGCCTACTCCTGTTCCTATATTGCTAGAACATTCATTCCACAACTGTTTGTGGGACTATGGCCAGAATGACAGCCCTATTTGTCTGTATAATAAGAGAACCTGTGCTTCATTAATCATTCATTACACATGAAGCTTTTCTGACTATTTCAGACAGGGTACCAGGTGCCACAGTGTAGAGGTTACATTGCTGAACTAGTAATCCAAATAATGCAAACTCAAGTTCAAGCAGAGAAATCTCCCAATTTGAATATAGTTTAAATGTACATCTGCAAAATAATAGGCTGCCCGCAACACACATGACCATAAAGATGTAGGATTGTTGTTAAAAATCCAACCAATATCTCTTCGGGGGGGGGGGGGGGGGGACTTAGCATCTTTACGTGGCCTGGGCTGATATTCGACTCCAATCTCGGAATAATGTGGAAGGTATACATAGAGTGAAGAGTGTTGCCAGTGGGGTGCCATACCTCCTGTTGCCTTTGAGAGGGAAGAAGCTGAACAAGACCTGATTGAGGTCGCACATAAAGCGAGTGGCCGATCAGGAAGAGTAGGCTTGGTCAGGAGATGTGGGGAGGTTTATTCCTCACTGCCTTCGCTCCTGAAGAATGGCCATTGACAGAGTTCTTGTTTCCTTGGAAAATAAGCACTTGTAAGCGCCGGCAGTAAAGGAGTCCAAACTAAGGCCCATAAATGTAAGTTGGTCACTAATGAATCCAATAGGGAATTCAGGGGAACCTTCTTTACCCAGAGAGTGATGAGAGTGGTGTCAATGGCAGCCATGATGTGGAGATACCGACGTTGGACTGGGGTGAGCACAGTAAGAAGTCTTACAACACCAGGTTAAAGTTCAACAGGTTTATTTGGAATCACTAGCTTTCGGAGCGCAGCTTCTTCATCGGTGAGTGAAGAGGTGGGTTGGTTACACAGACACATATATAGACAAAGCCAATGCATAGAGTGGTGGAGGTGAACAGTGTAGACACATTTAAGGAGAAACCAGGCAACATAAGAGACACAAGGTGAGGAGGATATATTGAAGGTGATGACAGGGTAAATGAAAGGAACTGTTCAGAAGAGATGCCAGGAAACACTTCTTCACATAAAGAGTAGTGAAAATCTGGAACAGTTTCCCCCCAAAATGTATTAAGGAATCCAGAAGAACGATGATAAGTTAAGATACAGGTTTGCCATGAGCTATTTCATGGTGCATGTGACTGAATCATTTAATCCTGTTCTTACGTTCCTACGCTATGATGATAGGATGAGGTAAGGATAAATAATGAGAAAACAGCGGAGCATAAACATGGTGATCTATGTCTACTGGTAACCGAGAGGAAAAGTGAATTGAATTTCTGTGAATGAAATATTAACTCTCGTCTTGCTCTGAAATGGAAAAGAAAAACAAGAACTGTTGTGTTATTAATTTGTTTTAATTTGCCATAAGCAATTTACAATGGAGCTGTACCAGCTGGAAGGAAATGAGGATAGCAGTGTCTCCTGAGCAACTGACTAGGAACCATTTCCGGGTCAGAGGTTAATGAAGGATTATATCTGAGATATTATAGCTGCGGGGTGTTTATCGAGGGAGCCTCAATGATTCCCCCAGTGAGGTGCACAGCAGAGTCAGGGATGGAAGCCGGCAGACGGTTAAACTGATTTCACGGCAGAGGAATGGAGTAGTAATTATTTCTGAGCCGTGGTTCAGTAATATCGCAGGCTCAGGGGAGGGGTTGGTGGCGATGAAAGAATGGTATCGTCAGGTCTCCAAGGTCACATGGAAACCAGAACATCCTCAGCAACGGAATGAGGCCTTTAGGCTCCAATGAGGCCAAACCCTTTTTTTCTCTTTCAGAGGTAAGCTCACCTTCTTACCACTCAATTCCATGCCTACTCAGAGGCAGAATTCAATTTAGGTTCTGAGGCTGGTGGGAAAAAGCCCTTTGGCTGTATTAGAACATGGCCTCTCTCCATTGTTGATTGATCAAATCACACAACACAGCAGGACCTTAGGACCATCATGACTGCTCCAATTCTCTGCTGTTTCTTTTTTTCTGTTTCGAGTGTTGATCTAATTCCTTTTTGAAAGTTAGGATTGAATCAGCTTCCACCACACACCAGATAAGAACAGCTGGGTGAGTTAAAAAAAAAATCTCCTCATCTTTACATTGATGAAGGTCGGGCAGTGGATGTGGTGTATATGGATTTCAGTCAGGCATTTGATAAGGTTCCCCATGGTAGGCTCATTCAGACAGTTAGGGGGCATGGGATACAGGGAAATTTGGCTGTCTGGATACAGAATTGGCTGGCCGAAAGAAGACAGCGAGCGGTAGTGGATGGAAAGTTTTCCGCCTGGAGGTCGGTGACCAGTGGTGTCCCGCGAGGATCTGTTCTGGGACCTCTGCTCTTTGTGGTTTTTATAAAAGACTTGGATGAGGAAGTGGAAGGGTGGGTTAGTAAGTTTGCCGATGACATGAAGGTTGGTGGAGTTGTAGATAGTGTTGAGGGTTGTTGCAGGCTACAACAGGACATTGACAGGATGCAGAGCTGGGCTGAGAAGTGGCAGATGGAGTTCAACCATGAAAAATGTGAAGTGAATTATTGTGGAAAGTTGAATTTTAATGCTGAATACAGGGTTAAAGGCACGATTCTTGAAAGTGTGGAGGTACATAGATCCTTCAAAGTTGCCACCCAGGTTGATAGGGTTGATGATGTGTTGGTTTTCATTAACAGGGGGGATTGAGTTTAAGAGCTGCGAGGTTTTGCTGCAGCTTTATAAAACCCTGGTTAGACCACACTTGGAATCTTGTGTCCAGTTCTGGTCGCCTCATTATAGGAAGGATGTGGATGCTTTGGAGAGGGTGCAGAGGAGATTTACCAGGATGCTGCCTGGACTGGAGGGCATGTCTTATGAAGAAAGGTTGCGGGAGCTAGGGCTGGAGTGAAGAAGGCAGAGAGGTGACTTGATAGAGGTGTACAAGGTGATGAGAGGTATGGATAGAGTGGATAGCCAGAGACTTTTCCCCAGGGTGGAAATGGCTGTCACGAGGAGACATAATTTTAAGGTGATTGGAGGAAGGTGCAGAGGAGATGTCAGAGGCAGGTTCTTCACACAGAGAGTGGTGGGTGCGTGGAATGCACAGCCAGTAGAGGTGGTCGAGTCAGAGTCATTAGGGACATTTAAGCGACTCTTGGATAGGCACATGGACAGCAGTAAATTGAAGGGGTGCAGATTAGGTTGATCTTAGATTAGGACAAATGGTCGG
Source organism: Scyliorhinus torazame (assembly GCF_047496885.1). NCBI lineage: Eukaryota > Metazoa > Chordata > Chondrichthyes > Carcharhiniformes > Scyliorhinidae > Scyliorhinus > Scyliorhinus torazame. Next base: position 340,615,897 of record NC_092709.1, on the reverse strand, counting down.
CACAACAGGCTGAAGGGCCTGTACTGTGCTGTACTGTTCTACGTTCTATGTTCTACTTTCTATCTCACCCCCTGGATATCTTATCTTCAATTGGTGGTTACTGAACCTCCCGATTGTGCAGACTTCATCAAAACTGACCATTACCGATTCCTGACATGTTCTATGTGAGATGGTCATTCGTTTCTTCCCAATGGTAAAGAAGTTAAAATGTTCCTATTGCCCCTAGCGACCATTGCATTGAATCTTAGAGCATCATTCCACCTCTCAAATCGGTATTGCCACTTCTAATTATGAATCTGTCGATTGTGTAAAGATGCAGATGGTGAACTATCACCTTTCCATGAAGGCCACCTGCCCTTCTTATCCACTCAGTAATCTGACAGATCAGTCAATAACCCGTCTCCCCAACATCCTGTGTTACTGACTGTATCTCTACTGATGTTAATCCAGCTCCCTCACACTGTCACTCAGTAACCCCTCTCCCCCAGCACCCTGTGTTACTGACTGTATCTCTACTGATGTTAATCCAGCTCCCTCACACTGTCACTCAGTAACCCCTCTCCCCCAGCACCCTGTGTTACTGACTGTATCTCTACTGATGTTAATCCAGCTCCCTCACACTGTCACTCAGTAACCCCTCTCCCCCAGCACCCTGTGTTACTGACTGGATCTCTACTGACGTTAATCCAGCTCCCTCACACTGTCACTCAGTAACCCCTCTCCCCCAGCACCCTGTGTTACTGACTGTATCTCTACTGATGTTAATCCAGCTCCCTCACACTGTCACTCAGTAACCCCTATCCCCCAGCACCCTGTGTTACTGACTGTATCTCTACTGATGTTAATCCAGCTCCCTCACACTTTCACTCAGTAATCCCTCTCCCCAGCACCCTGTGTTACTGACTGTGTCTCTACTGATGTTAATCCAGCTCCCTCACACTGTCACTCAGTAACCCCTCTCTCCCCCAGCACCCTGTGTTACTGACTGTATCTGTACTGATGTTAATCCAGCTCCCTCACACTGTCACTCAGTAACCCCTCTCCCCCAGCACCCTGTGTTACTGACTGTATCTCTACTGATGTTAATCCAACTCCCTCACACTGTCACTCAGTAACCCCTCTCCCCCAGCACCCTGTGTTACTGACTGTATCTCTACTGATGTTAATCCAGCTCCCTCACACTGTCACTCAGTAACCCCTCTCCCCCAGCACCCTGTGTTACTGACTTAATCTCTACTGTTGTTAATCCAGCTCACTCACACTGTCACTCAGTAACCCCTCTCCCCAGCACCCTGTGTTACTGACTGTATCTCTACTGATGTTAATCCAGCTCCCTCACACTGTCACTCAGTAATCCCTCCCCCCCAGCACCCTGTGTTACTGACTGTGTCTCTATTGATGTTAATCCAGCTCCCTCACACTGTCACTCAGTGACCCCTCTCCCCCAGCACCCTGTGTTACTGACTGTGTCTCTACTGATGTTAATCCAGCTCCCTCACACTGTCACTCAGTAACCCCTTTCCCCAGCACCCTGTGTTACTGACTGTATCTCTACTGATGTTAATCCAGCTCCCTCACACTTTCACTCAGTAACCCCTCTCCCCAGCACCTTGTGTTACTGACTGGATCTCTACTGATGTTAATCCAGCTCCCTCACACTGTCACTCAGTAACCCCTCTCCCCCAGCAGCCTGTGTTACTGACTGTGTCTCTACTGATGTTAATCCAGCTCCCTCACACTGTCACTCAGTAACCCCTCTCCCCAGCACCCTGTGTTACTGACTGTATCTCTACTGATGTTAATCCAGCTCCCTCACACTGTCACTCAGTAACCCCTCTCCCCCAGCACCCTGTGTGACTGACTGTGTCTCTACTGATGTTAATCCAGCTCCCTCACACTGTCATTCAGTGACCCCTCTCCCCCAGCATCCTGTTTTACTGACTGTGTCTCTACTGATGTTAATCCAGCTCCCTCACACTGTCACTCAGTAACCCCTCTCCCCCAGCACCCTGTGTTACTGACTGTATCTCTACTGATGTTAATCCAGCTCCCTCACACTTTCACTCAGTGACCCCTCTCCCCCAGCACCCTGTGTTACTGACTGGATCTCTACTGATGTTAATCCAGCTCCCTCACACTGTCACTCAGTAACCCCTCCCCCCAGCACCCTGTGTTACTGACTGTGTCTCTACTGATGTTAATCCAGCCCCCTCACACTGTCACTCAGTAACCCCTCTCCCCCAGCACCCTGTGTTACTGACTGTATCTCTACTGATGTTAATCCAGCTCCCTCACACTGTCACTCAGTAACCCCTCTCCCCCAGCACCCTGTGTTACTGACTGTATCTCTACTGATGTTAATCTTGCTCCCTCACACTGTCACTCAGTAATCCCTCCCCCCCAGCACCCTGTGTTACTGACTGTATCTCTACTGCCGTTCATCCAGCTCCCTCACACTGTCTCTCAGTAACTCCTCTCCCCCAGCACCTGTGTTACTGACTGTATCTCTACGATGTTGAGGTACCCTCAATAATGATGCTTAGAGATTAAACTGTAAAGAAGGCTTTATTAGGCTAATAACTATGCTACAGATTTGGACGAGAGCTGACTGCTATACAGACCATGAGGCAGGCCATTATGTATGGCTCCCAGATGGGCGGAGCCAGAGGCGGAGTCCCCAGTGTTCCAAGCCTGGTCTTAAAGGGGACATCACCTTACATGATGATAAGGCAGTAACCGTTCATCACATTCACCCCCTGTTTAAAAAGGAGTCCGGCGGGGGTGAAGTGCCATCATAGGTCCATCCGTCTCGGCGGCCGGATCGTCCTCCTCGATCTCCTCAGTTCGGGCGGTGGTGCGGCAGGCACGGACGTCCCGGTTGAGGGCACATCCGGGAGCACAGCGGTCGGAGCTTCGGTCCGGGTCGGGGCAGAGGAACTAGGCAGGGCCGGCCCCCCCGGGGGTAGTGGAGCCGGGGCAGAGGAACTAGGCAGGCCCGGGGGTAGCGGAGCCGGCGCCGGCGGGGTGTGTAAAGGGGGGGCGCAAGGGGGGGCACACGGTAGGAGCTCACCAACGGGTGGTAGGGCCGGAAGGGGGTGTGTTGTAGGGGGCGACGGGTCCTGCAGGGGAGCGGCGCGGGAAGGGGCGTCTGTGGTGGAGGATCCAGCGGGCGCCAGATCCCGGAGGGAAACCGTATCTTGCCTGCCGTCGGAGTACTCCACGTAGGCGTAACTGGGGTTGGCGTGGAGCAGTCGGACCTTTTCAACTAGAGGGTCCGTTTTATGGCTCCTCGCGTGCCTCCGGAGAAGAACAGGTCCCGGAGCCGTCAGCCAAGGTGGAAGCGAGACCCCGGGGGTAGACTTCCTGGGGAAGCGAAACAATCGCTCATGAGGGGTCTCATTTGTGGCCGTGCAGAGGAGTGACCTAATGGAGTGTAGGGCATCGGGTAGGACCTCCTGCCAGCGGGTGGTTGGGAGATTTCTCGACCGCAAGGCCAGAAGGACAGCCTTCCACACGGTCGCGTTCTCCCTCTCCACCTGCCCGTTTCCCCGTGGGTTATAGCTGGTCGCTCTGCTCGAGGCGATGCCTTTGCTGAGCAGATACTGACACAGTTCATCGCTCATGAACGATGTACCCCGGTCGCTGTGGATATAAGCAGGGAAACCGAACAGGGTGAAGATGCTGTGCAGTGCCTTAATCACCGTGGCTGAGGTCATGTCGGTGCAGGGAATGGCGAATGGGAAACGGGAGAACTCATCGATCACGGTGAGGAAATAGACATAACGGTTGGTGGACGGGAGGAGCCCCTTGAAGTCCACGCTCAGTCGCTCAAAGGGGCCCGAGGCCTTCACGAGCCGAACCTTGTCTGGCCGATAGAAGTGCGGTTTGCACTCCGCACAGACTTGGCAGGCCCTGACCATGGCCTTGACCTCCTTGGTTGAGTAAGGTAGGTTGCGGGACTTGATGAAATGGACGAGCCGGGTAACCCCCGGGTGGCAGAGGTCATTGTGGATGGCTTGCAGGCGGTCCTTCTGCGCGTAGGCGCATGTGCCGCGGGACAGGGCATCTGGGGGCTCGTTGAGCTCCCCTGGACGATACTTGATATCGTACGAGTAGGTGGAGAGTTCGATCCTCCACCTCAAAATTTTATTGTTCTTTATTTTGCCCCGTTGCGTGTTATCGAACATATAGGCGACCGACCGTGGGTCGGTGACGAGGGTAAACCTCCTACCGGCGAGGTAGTGTCTCCAGCACCGCACAGCCTCCACAATGGCTTGTGCCTCCTTTTCGACTGCAGAGTGTCGAATCTCGGAGGCGGTGAGGGTTCGGGAGAAGAACGCTATTGGTCTGCCTCCTTGATTGAGGGTAGCAGCCAGGGCGATGTCTGATGCATCGCTCTCTACCTGGAAAGGGATGGTTTCGTCCACCGCGTGCATGGCGGCCTTGATGATGTCAGCCTTGATGCGGTTGAAGGCCAATTGGGCCTCAGCCGAGAGGGGAAAAGTGGTGGTCTTTAGGAGTGGACGGACTTTGTCCGCATACTTGGGGACCCACTGGGCGTAATAGGAGAAAAGCCCCAAGCACCGTTTGAGGGCCTTGAGGCTGCGGGGGAGAGGGAGTTCCTTAAGGGGGCGCATGCGGTCGGGGTCGGGACCTAGGACCCCGTCTTCCACGACATAGCCGAGGATGGCCAGCCGGATGGTGTGGGAAACGCATTTGCCCTCGTTATAGGTCAGGTTAAGGGCTCGGGCGGTCTGGAGGAACTTTTTGAGGTTAGCGTCATGGTCCTGCTGATCATGGCCGCAGATGGTGACATTGTCCAAGTATGGGTATGTAGCCCGCAAACCGTACTGGTCCACCATTTGGTCCATCGCCCTTTGAAAGACGGAGACCCCATTTGTGACACCAAAGGGGACCCTGAGGAAGTGGAAGAGCCGGCCGGCTGCTTCGAAGGCAGTATAGGGGCGGTCTTTTGGTCGGATGGGGAGCTGGTGGTAGGCAGATTTGAGGTCGACCGTGGAAATGACTCGGTATTGGGCGATCCGATTTACCATTTCCGCGATGCGAGGAAGGGGGTACGCATCAAGCTGCGTGAATCGGTTTATGGTCTGGCTATAATCCACGACCATCCGTTTCTTCTCCCCGGACCGGACTACCACCACTTGCACTCGCCAAGGGCTGTTGCTAGCCTCGATGACCCCCTCTCCCAGTAAACGCTGGACCTCTGACTTGATAAAAGCCATATCTTGGGCACTGTAGCGCCGGCTCCTGGTGGCGACGGGCTTACAGTCGGGAGTGAGGTTAGCGAATAGCGAGGGGGGTGCTACTTTCAGTGTCGCAAGGCAGCACACCGTAAGGGGGGGGCAAGGGTCCGCCGAACTTCAGTGTCAGGCTTCGGTGGCTGCACTGGAAATCCAGTCCGAGCAGCAGGGGGGCACAGAGGTGAGGGAGGATATAAAATTTGAAACGGGTGTATTTGGCACCCTGGATCGAGAGATCCGCAATACAGTACCCCGTGATTTGTACCGAGTGGGACCCAGATGCGAGGGCTATGGTTTGGGATGTGGGATGGGTGCGTAGGGAGCAGCGCCTTACCGTTTCAGGGTGGATAAAGCTCTCCGTGCTCCCGGAGTCGAAGAGGCATGCAGTGTCGTGCCCGTTGACCTGGACCTGCATCATGGAGTCCTGCAGGTGTTTTGGCCGAGTTTGATCGAGGGTGATCGCACCCAGTCGCGGGTAGTCGGAGTCGCAAAATGGCCGCTGCCGTTGGTCGCACGTGTCGGGTCGAGAAGATGGCCGCTCCCATGATTCGCACGAGGCTGATGATGCGTCAGAAGAGGACGTGTCGGGTCGGTGCGCAGCAGCATTGCGAGGCCTGCGGGCCTGGGAGCCCGATTTTCGGGCCGGCTGTTCTTTGTTTTTCTGGCCCCTGGGTCTGGCCAGGCAGACCCTCGCAAAGTGCCCTTTCTTCCCGCAGTCGCTGCAGATCGCGGAGCGGGCTGGGCAGCGTGGGCGTGGGTGCTGGCCCTGCCCGCAGAAGTAGCAAGGTGTGCCCCCATGGTGAGCGGGTCGCCGCGTGGCGCAGGCCTGTAATACAGGCGAGTCTGAGGAAGTCCGGGGGGGGGGCTGGCAGAGTCCGCGGGGTACGTACCCAAGTTATGTCGGGCCACCTCCAGCGAGGAGGCGAGCGTTAGCGTCCCCTGGAGGTCTTTTGCCCCGTTTTCGAGCAGCCGCTGCCGGATGTAGGTCGAGCGGATGCCGGACACAAAAGAATCTCTGATGTGCAGGTTCATATGGACTTCCCCTGTCACATCCTGATGGTCACAGTCCCTGGCCAGCGCGGTGAGTTTCTCAACAAACTCGTCGAGCGATTCCCCCGAGCGCTGCCGGCAGGTAGAGAGCAGATGCCGGGCGTGCACCTCATTGACGGGTTTGACAAACCGCTTGCGGAGCAACTCAATCGCTTCCTCATAACTCGTCGCCTTTTCGAGCGTGGCGGAGATTCTGTGACTCACCCGGGCGTGGAGTAGGCGCAGCTTGCGTGGCCCCAGGATGGGAGTCTCTGCGGAGTCCAGGTCGGCCTCGAAGCACCGCAGCCAGTATTTAAAAATTTCCTTTGCCTCCGGCGTTCGTGCTTCCAGATTGAGCTTCTCTGGTTATAGGCCTGCATCCATCCTGAATCTAGTTTAGCCTAATAAATTGAGGTACCCTCAATAATGATGCTTAGAGATTAAACTGTAAAGAAGGCTTTATTAGGCTAATAACTATGCTACAGATTTGGACGAGAGCTGACTGCTATACAGACCATGAGGCAGGCCTTTATGTCTGGCTCCCAGATGGGCGGAGCCAGAGGCAGAGTCCCCAGGGTTCCAAGCCTGGTCTTAAAGGGGACATCACCTTACATGACGATAAGGCAGTAACCGTTCATCACAGATGTTAATCCAGCTCTCTCACGATGTCACTCAGTAACCCCTCTCCTCCAGCACCTGTCTTACTGACTGTGTCTCTACTGATGTTAATCCAGCTCCCTCACACTGTCACTCAGTAACCCCTCTCCCCCAGCACCCTGTGTTACTGACTGTATCTCTACTGACGTTAATCCAGCTCCCTCACTCAGTAACCCCTCTCCCAGCACCCTGTGTTACTGACTGTATCTCTACTGACGTTAATCCAGCTCCCTCACACTGTCACTCATTAACCCCTCATCCCCCAGCACCCTGTGTTACTGACTGTATCTCTACTGACGTTAATCCAACTCCCTCAAACTGTCACTCAGTAACCCCTCTCCCCCAGCACCCTGTGTTACTGACTGTATCTGTACTGATGTTAATCCAGCTCCCTCACACTGTCACTCAGTAACCCCTCTCCCCCAGCACCCTGTGTTACTGACTGTATCTGTACTGATGTTAATCCAGCTCCCTCACACTGTCACTCATTAACCCCTTACCCCAGCACCCTGTGTTACTGACTGTATCTGTACTGATGTTAATCCAGCTCCCTCACACTGTCACTCAGTAACCCATTATCCCAGCACCCTGTGTTACTGACTGTATCTCTACTGATGTTAATCCAGCTCCCTCACACTGTCACTCAGTAACCCCTCTCCCCCAGCACCCTGTGTTACTGACTGTATCTGTACTGATGTTAATCCAGCTCCCTCACACTGTCACTCAGTAACCCCTCTCCCCCAGCACCCTGTGTTACTGACTGTATCTGTACTGATGTTAATCCAGCTCCCTCACACTGTCACTCATTAACCCCTTACCCCAGCACCCTGTGTTACTGACTGTATCTGTACTGATGTTAATCCAGCTCCCTCACACTGTCACTCAGTAACCCCTTATCCCAGCACCCTGTGTTACTGACTGTATCTCTACTGATGTTAATCCAGCTCCCTCACACTGTCACTCAGTAACCCCTCTCCCCCAGCACCCTGTGTTACTGACTGTATCTCTACTGATGTTAATCCAGCTCCCTCACACTGTCACTCAGTAACCCCTCTCCCCCAGCACCCTGTGTTACTGACTGTGTCTCTACTGATGTTAATCCAGCTCCCTCACACTGTCACTCAGTAACCCCTATCCCCCAGCACCCTGTGTTACTGACTGTATCTGTACTGATGTTAATCCAGCTCCCTCACACTGTCACTCAGTAACCCCTCTCCCCCAGCACCCTGTGTTACTGACTGTATCTGTACTGATGTTAATCCAGCTCCCTCACACTGTCACTCAGTAACCCCTTACCCCAGCACCCTGTGTTACTGACTGTATCTGTACTGATGTTAATCCAGCTCCCTCACACTGTCACTCAGTAACCCCTTATCCCAGCACCCTGTGTTACTGACTGTATCTCTACTGATGTTAATCCAGCTCCCTCACACTGTCACTCAGTAACCCCTCTCCCCCAGCACCCTGTGTTACTGACTGTATCTCTACTGATGTTAATCCAGCTCCCTCACACTGTCACTCAGTAACCCCTCGCCCCCAGCACCCTGTGTTAGTGACTCTATCTCTACTGATGTTAATCCAGCTCCCTCACACTGTCTCTCAGTAACCCCTATCCCCCAGCACCCTGTGTTACTGACTGTATCTGTACTGATGTTAATCCAGCTCCCTCACACTGTCACTCAGTAACCCCTCTCCCCCAGCACCCTGTGTTACTGACTGTATCTCTACTGATGTTAATCCAGCTCCCTCACACTGTCACTCAGTAACCCCTCTCCCCCAGCACCCTGTGTTACTGACTGTATCTGTACTGATGTTAATCCAGCTCCCTCACACTGTCACTCAGTAACCCCTCTACCCTCGAGCACTGTGTTACTGACTGTATCTCTACTGATGTTAATCCAGCTCCCTCACACTGTCACTCAGTAACCCCTTACCCCAGCACCCTGTGTTACTGACTGTATCTGTACTGATGTTAATCCAGCTCCCTCACACTGTCACTCAGTAACCCCTTACCCCAGCACCCTGTGTTACTGACTGTATCTCTACTGATGTTAATCCAGCTCCCTCACACTGCCACTCAGTAACCCCTCTCCCCCAGCACCCTGTGTTACTGACTGTATCTCTATTGATGTTAATCCAACTCCCTCACACTGTCACTCAGTAACCCCTCTCCCCCAGCACCCTGTGTTACTGACTGTATCTGTACTGATGTTAATCCAGCTAGATCACAGATGCACGGTCAATGACCACTAAAGCGAGGTTGTAGTCCAACTGAAGGCTTTACTAAGATAGATTTTTTCCCCCTGCAGCTCAGGCACAGGGGGTTAGCATGGAGCAGGTGGACCCTCTCGACCAACGGGCCCGACTTGTGAGCCCGCACGTGTTTTCGGAGCAGGATGGGTCCGGGTGCTGCCAGCCAGGTCGGGAGCGAGGTCCCAGAGGAGGACTTCCTAGGGAAGTCCACGAGACATTCGTGAGGTGTCTGATTAGTGGTCATGTAAAGCAGTGACCGGATGGAGTGCAGGGCATCCGGGAGGACGTCTTGCCAGCGGGAGACTGCGAGGCTCCTGGACTCTAGGGCCAGTAGGACGGTCTTCCAGACCGTTCCATTCTCCCTCTCTACCTGTCCGTTACCCGGGGTTGAAACTGGTCGTCCTGCTCGAGGCGATGCCTTGCTGAGCAGGAATTGACGCAGTTCGTCACTCATAAAGGACGATCCCCTATCGCTGTGTATGTAAGCGGGGAACCCAAACAGTGCAAAGATGCTATGGAGGGCCTTGATGACGGTGGTTGTGGTCATGTCGGGGCAGGGGATGGTGAATGGGAACCGGGAGTACTCGTCAATCACGTTCAGGAAGTACGTGCTGTGGTGGTGGAGGGGAGGGGGCCTTTGAAGTCCATGCTGAGGCGTTCACAGGGACGAGAAGCCTTCATCAGGTGCGCCCTCTCTCGCCGGTAGATGTGCATTTGCACTCCGCGCAGATTTGGCAGTCCCTGGTGGCTTTCCTGACCTCCTCGATGGAGTAGGGCAGGTTGCGGGTCTTGACGAAATGGAAAAAGCGAGTGACCCCCGGGTGGCAGAGGTCCTCGTGGAGGGCTCGGAGGCGGTCCACTTGTGCGGTGGCATATGTGCCGCGGGACAGGGCATCAGGAGGCTCATTTAGCTTCCCGGGACGATACAAGATCTCGTAGTTGTAGGTGGAGAGTTCAATCCTCCACCGTAAGATCTTGTCGTTTTTGATATTGCCCCGCTGCGCATTATCGAACATGAAGGCCACCGACCATTTGTCCGTGAGGAGAGTGAATCTCCTGCCGGCCAGGTAATGCCTCCAATGTCGCACAGCTTCTACTACGGCCTGGACCTTCTTTTCGACTGAGGAGTGGCGGATTTCGGAAACATGGAGGGTACGGGAGAAGAAGGCCACGGGTCTGCCCGCTTGGTAGAGGGTTGCTGCCAGAGCTACGTCGGACACATCGCTCTCGACCTGGAAGGGGAGGGACTCGTCGATGGCGCGCATCGCGGCCTTTGCAATGTCTGCTTTGATGCGGCTAAAGGCCTGGCGGGCCTCTATCGACAGGGGAAAAACTGTGGATTGGATCAGGGGACGGGCCTTGTCCGCGTAGTTGGGGACCCACTGGGCGTAATAGCTAAAAAAACCATGGCAGCGTTTTAGGGCCTTAGAGCAGTGGGGGGAGGGGAGGGGGAAACGCCATCAGGGTGCGCATGCGTTCAGGGTCGGGCCTATTACTCCATTTCGCACTACATAGTCGAGGATGGCGAGGCGATCGGTGCTAAACACGCAGTTATCCTTATTGCATATTAGGTTAAGGATTTTACCGGTCTGGAGAAATTTTCGGAGGTTGGTGTCATGGTCCTGCTGGCCGTGGCCACAGATGGTGACAGTATCGAGATACGGGAATGTTGCCCGTAAACCGTATCGGTCAACCATTTGGTCCATCTCGCGCGGGAAGACCGAGGCCCCGTTAGTGACACCAAAGGGAACCCTTAAGAAGTGACAGAGCCGCCCATCTGCCTCGAAGGCAGTGTATTTACGGTCACGATTGCGGATGGGGAGCTGGTGGTAGGCGGACTTGAGATCCACCGTGGAGAAGACCTTATAATGCGCGATCCTGTTTACCAGGTCGGAAATGCGGAGGGGAGGGTACGCGTCCAGCTGCATAAACCTGTTGATGGTCTGACTGTAGTCGATGACCATCCTATGCTTCTCCCCGGTCTTTACCACCGCTACTTGAGCTCTCCAGGGGCTGTTACTGGCTTCAATGACCCCTTCCCTCAGTAGCCTTTGCACCTCAGACCTAATAAAGATCCGGGGCGAAATTCTCCGGTATCGGCAATGTCCGCCGACTGGCACCCAAAACGGCACAAATCAGTCGGGCATCGCGCCGCCCCAAAGGTGCAGAATGCTTCGCATCTTGGGGGGCCGAGCCCCAACCTTAAGGGGCTAGGCTCGCGCCGGACGAATTTCCGCCCTGCCAGCTAGCGGAAAAGGCCTTTGGTGCCCCACCAGCTGGCGCGGAAATGACATCTCCGGGCGGCGCATGCGCAGGAGCGTTAGCGGCCGCTGACGGCATTCCCGCGCATGCGCAGTGGAGGGAGTCTCTTCCGCCCCCGCCATGGTGGAGACCGTGGCGAAGGCGGAAGGGAAAGAGTGCCCCCACGGCACAGGCCAGCCCGGTTGCGGGCCAGGCCACCGTGGGGGCACCCCCCGGGGCCAGATCGCCCCGCGCCCCCCCCCCCCCAGGACCCCGGAGCCCGCCCGCGCCGCCTTGTCCCGCCGGTAAGGTAGGTGGTTTAATCTATGCCGGTGGGACAGGCATTTTAGCGGCGGGACTTCGGCCCATCTGGGCCGGAGAATCGCGGGGGGTCCCGCAACTGGCGCAGCGCGATTCCCGCCCCCGCCGAATATCTGGTGCCGGAGAATTTGGCAACCGGCGGGGGCGGGATTCACGCCAGCCCCCGGCGATTCTCCGACTCGGCGGGGGGTCGGAGAATCTCGCCCCTGGTCCTGGGCACTGTAGCGTCTGCTCCTTGTGGCGACGGGTTTGCAATCCGGGGTGAGGTTCGCAAACAGGGAAGGCGAGTCGACCTTAAGGGTCGTGAGGCCGCAGACAGTAAGAGGGTAAGGAATTGGAAGGCCAGACTTTGAAGTTTACACTGGAAGTCTAAACCCAGGACATTAGCCGCGCAGAGGTGGGGAAGGACGTAGAGACGGAAATTTTTGAACTCCAATCCCTGGACTGTGAGGTTTGCTAAACAAAACCCCTTTATCTCCACTGAGTGGGAACCGGAGGCCGGTGACATTTTTTGCTTAACAGGGTGGATGAGGAGGGAACAGCGCCTTACCGTGTCGGGGTGTATGAAGCTCTCCGTGCTCCCAGGGTCAATTAGGCAGGACGTCTCGTGCCCGTTGATGAAAACGGTCGTCATAGCGGTTGAGAGTGTTCGAGGTTGAGACTGACCCAGAGTCACCGAAGCCAATCGCAGTAGTTGGGAATTCTGTTCAGGCAGTGTGTGGTCGGCCGAGCTGGGGAAGTCTCGGGGACGGCCACGGAGGGGTTCCACGCTGCCCAGGGGACTGCCGCGCGGTCGGGAACGTAAGCGCAGGCGTTCCTGGAGGCCACGTCCAGGGAGTCTGCAAGGGCCCGTGCCTCCCTGAGGCCCAGGGTGTCCTTTTCTAACAGGCACTGGCGGATTTGTGACGATAGCATACCTGCCACGACAGCTTCCCGGACTAAGAGTTCCGCGTGTTCGCTCGCCGAAACTTGCGGGCAGCCGCAGCTTCTGCCCAACACCAGGAGTGCATGGTAGAATTCCTCCAGTGATTCCCCAGGGGTTTGCCGTCTTGTTCCAAGCAGGTGCCGGGCGTAGACCTGGTTTACCGGGCGAATATAGTGTCCTTTTAGCAGCTCGATTGCTGCATCGAAGTCTTCCGCTTCCTCGATGAGGGTGTAGATCTCCAGGCTCACCCTTGAGTGCAGGACGCGCAGTTTCTGTTCTCCCGTGAGTGCGTTTTCGGCCGTCCCAAGATACCTTTTAAAGCACGCCAGCCAGTGCTTAAAGATTGCCGCTGAGTTTGCCGTGTGGGGGCTGAGTTGACGACACTCCAGCTTGATTCGGAGCTCCATCCTTTCTTCTTAAAAAACTAGCTTATTAAATTGATGCACGATCAATGACCACTAAAGCGAGGTTGTAGTCCAACTGAAGGCTTTAATAAGCTAGATGTTTCCCCCAGCAGCTCAGGTACAGAATGAAGGCTGCTGGGGCGGCATGTGTGCTTATACCCAGCCAATCAGGGCGGAGCTATCATACACTCTAACCAATAGCAAGCATACAGTTTCCATCAATGGCGCTTTAGCCTATCAGGTAGCGTAATACCTATAATACCACACGCACACTGTCACTCAGTAACCCCTCTCCCCCAGCAACCTGTGTTACTGACTGTATCTCTACTGATGTTAATCCAGCTCCCTCACACTGTCACTCAGTAACCCCTCTCCCCCAGCAACCTGTTTTACTGACTGTATCTCTACTGATGTTAATCCAGCTCCCTCACACTGTCACTCAGTAACCCCTCTCCCCCAGCAACCTGTCTTACTGACTGTATCTCTACTGATGTTAATCCAGCTCCCTCACACTGTCACTCAGTAACTCCTCTCCCTCAGCAACCTGTTTTACTGACTGTGTCTCTACTGATGTTAATCCAGCTCCCTCACACTGTCACTCAGTAACCCCTCTCCCCCAGCAACCTGTCTTACTGACTGTATCTCTACTGATGTTAATCCAGCTCCCTCACACTGTCACTCAGTAACTCCTCTCCCTCAGCATCCTGTGTTACTGACTGTATCTCTACTGATGTTAATCCAGCTCCCTCACACTGTCACTCAGTAACTCCTCTCCCTCAGCATCCTGTGTTACTGACTGTATCTCTACTGATGTTAATCCAGCTCCCTCACACTGTCACTCAGTAACCCCTCTCCCCCAGCAACCTGTCTTACTGACTGTATCTCTACTGATGTTAATCCAGCTCCCTCACACTGTCACTCAGTAACCCCTCTCCCCCAGCACCCTGTGTTACTGACTGTATCACTACTGATGTTAATCCAGCTCCCTCACACTGTCACTCAGTAACCCCTCTCCCCCAGCAACCTGTCTTACTGACTGTATCTCTACTGATGTTAATCCAGCTCCCTCACACTGTCACTCAGTAACTCCTCTCCCTCAGCATCCTGTGTTACTGACTGTATCTCTACTGATGTTAATCCAGCTCCCTCACACTGTCACTCAGTAACTCCTCTCCCTCAGCATCCTGTGTTACTGACTGTATCTCTACTGATGTTAATCCAGCTCCCTCACACTGTCACTCAGTAACTCCTCTCCCTCAGCACCCTGTGTTACTGACTGTATCTCTACTGATGTTAATCCAGCTCCCTCACACTGTCACTCAGTAACCGCTCTCCCCCAGCACCCTGTGTTACTGACTGTATCTCTACTGATGTTAATCCAGCTCCCTCACACTGTCACTCAGTAACCCCTCTCCCCCAGCAACCTGTCTTACTGACTGTATCTCTACTGATGTTAATCCAGCTCCCTCACACTGTCACTCAGTAACCCCTCTCCCCCAGCACCCTGTGTTACTGACTGTATCACTACTGATGTTAATCCAGCTCCCTCACACTGTCACTCAGTAACTCCTCTCCCTCAGCATCCTGTGTTACTGACTGTATCTCTACTGATGTTAATCCAGCTCCCTCACACTGTCACTCAGTAACCCCTCTCCCCCAGCACCCTGTGTTACTGACTGTATCACTACTGATGTTAATCCAGCTCCCTCACACTGTCACTCAGTAACTCCTCTCCCTCAGCATCCTGTGTTACTGACTGTATCTCTACCGATGTTAATCCAGCTCCCTCACACTGTCACTCAGTAACCCCTCTCCCCCAGCAACCTGTCTTACTGACTGTATCTCTACTGATGTTAATCCAGCTCCCTCACACTGTCACTCAGTAACCCCTCTCCCCCAGCACCCTGTGTTACTGACTGTATCACTACTGATGTTAATCCAGCTCCCTCACACTGTCACTCAGTAACTCCTCTCCCTCAGCATCCTGTGTTACTGACTGTATCTCTACTGATGTTAATCCAGCTCCCTCACACTGTCACTCAGTAACTCCTCTCCCTCAGCATCCTGTGTTACTGACTGTATCTCTACTGATGTTAATCTAGCTTCCAGCTCCCTCACCTCATCACTCAATAACCCCTCTCTCCCAGGACTCTGTGTTACTGATTGTATCTCTGCCGATGTTAATCCAGCTTTCTCCCACAGTCCAAAGATGTGCAGGTTAGTAGATTGGCCCTGCTAAACTGTCCCTTAGTGTCCAAAGAGTAGGTGGGGTTACTGGGGTACGGGTAAGGGGCCTGACCCTTGGTAGGGTGCTCTTTCAGTAGGTCGGTGCAGACTCGATGGGCCAAATGGCCAACTTCTGCACTGTAGCGATTTCTATGGTGATATCAAGAACCGGCACTGGATACTGCAAAGCCTATGGGTCCTGAAAAAAATTCCAGCAATAGTACTGAAGACTTGTGTTCCAGAAGTTGCCGCACCCCTAGCAAGCTGTTCCAGTACAGCTGGCATCTGCCTGGCAATGTGGGAATTTGCCCAGGTGTGTCCTGTACACAAGAATCAGGACACATCCCACTCAGCCAATTATCACCCTGTCAGTCTACTCTCCATCATCAGCAAAGTGATGGAAGAAGTCATCAACAGTGCTATCAAGTGGCACTTACTCAGCAATAACCTGCTCACGGAGGCTCAGATTGGATTTTTCCAGGCTCACTCAGCTCCTGAACTCAGTACAGCCTTGTTTAAGCATGGATGAGAGAGCTGAACTCTCGAGTTGGATTGAGAGTGACTGCCCTTGACATCAAGGCAGCATTTGATTGAGTGTGCCATCAAAGAGTCCAAACAAAACTGGAGTCACTGGGAATCAGGGGGAAAACTCTCCATTGGTTGGAGTCATACTTGGCACAAAGGATGGTGTATGTGGTAGTTGGAGGTCAGTCATCTCAGTTCCAGGACATCACTGCAGGAGTTCCTCAGGGTAGTGTCCCAGGCCCAACCATCTTCAGCTGCTTCATCAATGACCTTCCTTCCGTCATAAGGTCAGAAGTGGGGATATTTGCGGATGACTGCACCACGTTCAGCACCATTTGCGACTCCTCAGACACTGAAGCAGTCCAGGTGCAAATGCAGCAAGACCCGGACAATATCCAGGCTTGGGCTGACAAGTGGCAAGTTACGTTCATCGAGGCACATAACAGCTATAAATGGATATGAAGCTTGAAGAAACCAGCAGCATTGCTGACTGCTTTGTAGTAAAAGCAAAAATGAAACTGAAACTGGATCAGGTGACACACTTTCTTTCGAGTGATGTCATGCCGTAATCTCTTTAGGGCATATTGCGACATCCCCTTAGTTTCCGCCCTTCCAAAGAAGTCTAGCTATTTACAATACATGTTCATGGTTAGTTACCATTATGTAAGTGTACAGGACTAATGAGACCATAAATCTCTAAAGCACAGAGGTAATCTGTTGTATGCCCCGATCTTGTAATGGTAACCTTTTCTGCATGTTTCTTTAATTGCTCACAGTGATCTGTGGTATTGTCACCCTTGAATGTTTGTCCTGATGGCTTTCAGGATCATTGCCTGGATGCAATAAAACTCAATGGTCTTTGAACGTGTTGTTCCAACTGTAAACCCGACAATTCTGTTCCAAAATTTGTATCGTGCACGCTGCTCATTTCCTCTTGTAGTTTTAAAAGTTGCTGCACAGTTTCTGATGGGTAAGAGTGGGTAAATTAGCATGCACTGGTCTGCCAAAATGAGCTCTGAGAGTGATGGAATATTTGCAGTGAAAGCTGCGCTCTCCGATGTAACATTGCAATGTGTAGATCTGGCTTGGTCTGTCTACATTTAGGAATTAGGGATTTCACCATGCAAATGGGGCAACATGGCAGCACAAGTGGATAGCACTGTGGCTTCACAGCGCCAGGGTCCCAGGTTCGATTGCCCGCTGGATCACTGTCTGTGTGGAGTCTGCACGTTCTCCCCGTGTCAGTGTGGGTTTCCTCCGGGTGCTCCGGTTTCCTCCAGTCAATATTTGGAAAGTTAAAGTCTCCCATAATAACTACCCTGTTACTTTCGCTCTTATCCAGAATCATCTTCGCCATCCTTTCCTCTACATCCCTAGAACTATTAGGAGGCCTATAAAAAACTCCCAACAGGATGACCTCTCCTTTCCTGTTTCTAACTTCAGCCCATACCACCTCGGAAGAAGAGTCCCCATCTAGCATCCTCTCCGCCACCGTAATACTGCTCTTGACTAGCAGCGCCACACCTCCCCCTCTTTTGCCTCCTTCTCTGAGCTTACTAAAACACCTAAACCCCAGAACCTGCAACATCCATTCCTGTCCCTGCTCTATCCATGTCTCCGAAATGGCCACAACATCGAAGTCCCAGGTACCAACCCATGCTGCCAGTTCCCCTACCTTGTTTCGTATACTCCTGGCATTGAAGTAGACACACTTCAAACCACCTACCTGAACACTGGCCCCCTCCTGCGACGTCAAATCTGTGCTCCTGACCTCTATACTCTCATTCTCCCTTACCCTAAAACTACAATCCAGGTTCCCATGCCCCTGCTGCATTAGTTTAAACCCCCCCAAAGAGCACTAACAAATCTCCCCCCCAGGATATTTGTGCCCCTCAGGTTCAGATGTAGACCATCCTGTCTGTAGAGGTCCCACCTTCCCCAGAAAGAGCCCCAGTTATCCAGAAATCTGAATCCCTCCCGCCTGCACTATCCCTGTAGCCACGTGTTTAAATGCTCTCTCTCCCTATTCCTCATCTCACTATCACGTGGCACGGGCAACAACCCAGAGATAACAACTCTGTTTGTTCTAGTTCTGAGATTCCATCCTAGCTCTCTGAAAGCCTGCCTGACATCCTTGTCCCCTTTCCTACCTATGTCGTTAGTGCCAATGTGGACCACGACTTGGGGCTGCTCCCCCTCCCCCCTAAGGACCCGGAAAACACGATCCGAGACATCACGTACCCTTGCACCTGGGAGGCAACATACCAAACGTGAGTCTCTCACGCTCCCACAAAATCTCCTATCTGTGCCCCTGACTATAGAGTCCCCAATTACTAATGCTCTGCTCTTCTCCCCCCTTCTCTTCTGAGCAACAGGGACAGACTCCGTGCCAGAGGCCCGTACCCCATGGCTTACCCCTGGTAAGTCCCCCCCCCCACAAGTATCCAAAGCGGTATACTTGTTTCTCAGGGGAACGACCGCAGGGGATCCCTGCACTGACTGCTTTTTCCCAGTCCCTCTTACAGTTACCCACCTATCTCCAATCTTTGGTGTAACTAATTCCCTGAAGCTGCTATCTATGACCCCTTCTGCCTCCCGAATGATCCGAAGTTCTTCCAACTCCAGCTCCAGTTCCCTAACTCGGTCTTGGAGGAGCTGGAGATGGCAGCACTTCCTGCAGGTAAAATCAGCAGGGACACTAACTGCATCCCTCACCTCAAACATCCTGCAGGAGGAACATTGCACTCCATTCCCTGCCATTCCTCTAACTTTCTACCAAGATCTGGCTAACAATAAATTAAATTTTTTATAAAAAATAATAATAATATAATAAAACATGGTACTTACCTCAGACCAATGGGTTTTATTATTAGGTTAGAGGAGGAGGGCGGGTGGGAGACACTACACGTGTAGTGTCTCGGGTTTCCTCTCCACCAGAATTTATTGGTGAGGGTTTTCCCAGACGTCCGCGGGTCGACTTCCTGTTCCCGCCTAAAACACTAATTTAAAAAAATTTTAAAAATTCTCAGCACCTGCTGAAATTGACTAACCAGCCAGCTCCACTCCCGCCGAAATCGACTGGCCTGCCCCTGCAAAGACAAGTGCTTTTAAAGGACAGACTTACCTCCCAGCAACCACTTCCGCTAAGCTCCCGCTGAAACTGACTCACCAGCTGTTCTCCCGCCGAAATCGACTGGCCTGCCCCTGCAAAGACAAGTGCTTTTAAAGGACAGACTTACCTCCCAGCAACCACTTCCGCACTGCTCCCGCTGAAACTGACTCACCAGCTGTTCTCACGCCGAAATCGACTGGCCTGCCCCTGCAAATACAAGTGCTTTTAAAGGACAGACTTACCTCCCAGCAACCACCTCCGCACTGCTCCCGCTGAAACTGACTCACCAGCTGTTCTCCCGCCGAAATCGACTGGCCTGCCCCTGCAAAGACAAGTGCTTTTAAAGGACAGACTTACCTCCCAGCAACCACTTCCGCACTGCTCCCGCTGAAACTGACTCACCAGCTGTTCTCACGCCGAAACCGACTGGCCTGCCCCTGCAAAGACAAGTGCTTTTAAAGGACAGACTTACCTCCCAGCAACTACTTCCGCACTGCTCCCGCTGAAACTGACTCACCAGCTGTTTGTTCTCACGCCGAAATCGACTGGCCTGCCCCTGCAAAGACAAGTGCTTTTAAAGGACAGACTTACCTCCCAGCAACCACTTCCGCACTGCTCCCGCTGAAACTGACTCACCAGCTGTCCTCACGCCGAAATCGACTGGCCTGCCCCTGCAAAGACAAGTGCTTTTAAAGGTTGACTTACCTCCCAGCAGCCACTTCCGCACTGCTCCCGCTGAAACTGACTCACCAGCTGTTCTCACGCCGAAATCGACATACCTATATCATGATCTGGATCCCGCCCATCGTGGATGGGATCAGTATTTCGCAAATCTGCATATTGGAGTCAGTAGCTAGTCTCACTCTAGTGTGCTAATGCCAGATCAACCCGAGGCTTTGGGAGTTAACCTCTTCACCTTGGAGACCACGGATAGGGACCAAGTGAAACAGCAGTTAGCCTCTGGGCAGGGTCGTATCCGAGCGCTGCTGGTGCCACTTGGGCACCCGGTGCTTCCAACTTGGCAGTTTCACCTGGGTGTCAGCCTGGCACTGCCAGGGTGCTCAGGTGGAATTGCCAGGCTAGCACTTTGCCTGTGTTAGGGATCAGGCCTGGGGTGCCCTGCCTGTGTGAAGTGGAGTGGGGAAGCGGCACGGTGACCCCCTCTTAGGTGCGTTAGGGCATTTCTTGGTCTGGGGGATACATCCGGGGTCAAGCGATTGGGGTACCATTTAAAAATGGTATCTCGATCTCTTCCTGCACTGAGGAGTTTTGGCGCGTGGAGCTCCTCCGTGCAGGGAATGTGACTGAGTGTGGCCCCGGGGTGGACGTTGGGTGGTCCCCGCTGGACCAAGAAAAAACCCAGAGTGTTGTTAGATAGTGGGGTCATTCCCGCCACTGTTTGAAAGGATTGTTACAGCTAAGGAGAGTGTAGTGGTTGCGTTAATAATCCAAACTGCACCATGTTACTGACTGTATCTCTACTGATGTTAATCCAGCTCCCTCACACTGTCACTCAGTAACCCCTCTCCCCCAGCACCCTGTGTTACTGACTGTATCTCTACTGATGTTAATCCAGCTCCCTCACACTGTCACTCAGTAACCCCTCTCCCCCAGCACCCTGTGTTACTGACTGTATCTCTACTGTTGTTAATCCAGCTCCCTCACACTGTCACTCAGTAACCCCTCTCCCCCAGCATCCTGTGTTACTGACTGTATCTCTACTGATGTTAATCCAGCTCCCTCACACTGTCACTCAGTAACTCCTCTCCCCCAGCACCCTGTGTTACTGACTGTATCTCTACTGATGTTAATCCAGCTCCCTCACACTGTCACTCAGTAACCCCTCTCCCCCAGCACCCTGTGTTACTGACTGTATCTCTACTGTTGTTAATCCAGCTCCCTCACACTGTCACTCAGTAACCCCTCTCCCCCAGCATCCTGTGTTACTGACTGTATCTCTACTGATGTTAATCCAGCTCCCTCACACTGTCACTCAGTAACTCCTCTCCCCCAGCACCCTGTGTTACTGACTGTATCTCTACTGATGTTAATCCAGCTCCCTCACACTGTCACTCAGTAACCCCTCTCCCCCAGCACCTTCTGTTACTGACTGTATCTCTACTGATGTTAATCCAGCTCCCTCATACTGTCACTCAGTAACTCCTCTCCCCCAGCACCCTGTGTTACTGACTGTATCTCTACTGATGTTAATCCAGCTCCCTCACACTGTCACTCAGTAACCGTTCTCTCCCCCAGCATCCTGTGTTGCTGACTGTATCACTTGTCATGTGAGAGTTCCTTTAAGAAATGGGTGTTTACAACAGGGTGTGTATATAACTATCTGTAGTGAGAGTACCTTTAAGAATTGGGTGTTTACTACTGCAGTGATGTCAGAAAGTGGGTGGAGCTGGGCTGTCTGTCAGCTTTTTACTTTCGTTTTAAGCTGTTTGCTGCAGGATGTGTTTTAGTTTAGTTTTCAGAGCTGGATAGCTGCAGTCACAGGCAGAAGGTGTATTAGAGTCTCCCTCTGTGACCTTAAGACTGTAAATCGATCCTGGTGATTTAAAACTAATAACAGTAGTGACTTTAACCTGATGTGCTTCTGGTAAAAGGTGTTTTAAGTCTTATGGATGTTAAAAGGAAAGCTTAAAGGATTACTTAGTGTTGTATTCTTTGGGAGTTGTATTTGAATTAATGGTTGATAAGATG
Organism: Scyliorhinus torazame; assembly: GCF_047496885.1. Taxonomy (NCBI): domain Eukaryota; kingdom Metazoa; phylum Chordata; class Chondrichthyes; order Carcharhiniformes; family Scyliorhinidae; genus Scyliorhinus; species Scyliorhinus torazame. Next base: position 340,594,234 of record NC_092709.1, on the reverse strand, counting down.
TTCACAGAATGTTTTAAAAAGGTTAACTTGAGTTCATAGAATAAACATTGTTTTGCTTTAAAAAATACTTTTCAATTTCTGCTGTACCACACCTGTGGAGTGAGCTGTGTGCTCCCCATACCACAATCTATTAAAAGTTGTGGGTCAGGTGAACTCCATGATACCCATTGGGGTTCACTGAACCCTGGCCCATAACAAATTGGGGGCTCGTCCGGATAAAAGTCTATATATTGGATTGGCTTAGTGAATTTAAAGACAGTGAGGGGTGAGCATATTGTGGGTGCTTTTCAGGTGTGGTATTCTAGTTTAAGTGGGGAGTGTGTTGTGGACAATGGCTCTTTCAGAGGCTCTGAAGTTTGGAGTGGAGACAGTCACACGCAGTACCTTACGGACAGAGACTAAAAGCAAACTGTTAGATTTGGCAAAAACATTGCAGTTAACATAACCTGACAAAATGCAAAAAGATGAGGTAATTATGGCGGTGGCTAAGCATTTAAAGTTGCCTGAGATACAGTCTGACTCATTAGAAATGGCAATGTTCCAGTTGCAGATTAAGCAACTTGAACATGAGAAAGGATTAGAGCAGCTTGAACACGAAAGGGAGGAAAAAGAATGAGAGAGAGAAGAAAGGAGAAAAGAAAGAATAGCCCAAGCAGAAAAAAAAGAAAGAGAAAGGGAGATACAGATCAGGGAAAAAGATAAAGAGAGAGAGTTTGAACTTCGGAAAATGGCCATGAAATATGACAGTCAGTTAAAATTGGTGGACGTAAAGGGAAACGTACAGTTGGATGATAGTGATGAGGATAGTGAGAAAGAGCATCATAGTCGAAGGCGTGGTGGGGATCTATTTAAATATGTCCAAGCATTGCCAAGGTTTGACAAGAAGCAGGTGGAAGCCTTTTTCATTTCATTTGAGAAGGTGGCTAAACAAATGAAATGGCCACAGGGCATGTGGGTATTACTGATTCAAACAAAGCTGACAGGAAGGGCTACCGGAGGAGGTATCTGGGACGCATGAGGAGGTCAAAAAATCCATCTTAGGTGCATTTCAACTAGTGCCTGAAGCCTACAGACAAAGGTTTAGAAATTTAAGGAAAGAATTTGGTCAAACATACATAGAGTTTGAAAGGCTAAAACAGAGTAATTTTGATAGGTGGATAAGGGCTTTGAAAATAGACCAAGCTTTCAGAGAAATTATACTTTTGGAGGAGTTAAAAAATTCAATTTCTGATGTAGTGAGAACTCATGTGAAAAAGCAGAGGGTTAAAACTGCGAGGTTAGCAGCAGAAAAAGGCAGATGATTATGAATTAGTTCATAAATCAAAGTTTGGTTTCCGACATCAGTTTCAGCCTGTGAGGGATAGAAACTGGGGTCATGAGAAATACTCAAGTGGTAAAGGTAAAGGTGATCTGGTGGGGGATAATAAGGAGAGTGTACCTCAGACTAAAAAAACAAATCCAGGAGAAGAAATGAAAAATATCAAATGTTTTCACTGTAATAAATTAGGTCATGTAAAGTCACAGTGTTGGTGGTTGAAGAAAAGCACTGGGAAGGCTGATGTGGTAAAACAGGATAAGACAATGGGGTTTGTTAAAGTGGAAAAGGAAAGCCCAAGTGAAGCGAAGGAGGTTCAAAAGATTGTACAGCCTGATCAAGAAGTGATTGATAAGATGGTGCCAGATCTCTTTAAAGAATTTACTTGTGTGGGTAAAGTTTACTCATGTGTATCAGGAGAAGTAGGTAAAGAAGTCACAATTTTAAGCGATACGGGAGCTAGGCAGTCTTTAATGGTAAGAGATGAGGAGTTATGTATTTTGGGAAGAATATTGCCAGAAAAGGTGGTAATATGTGGAATTCAGGGTTAGAGGAGTAGTGTTCCATTATATAAGGTAAGGCTGGAAAGTCCAATGAAGAGTGGTGAAGTGGTAGTGGAGTAATAGAGAAACTATCTTGTCCAGGAATACAGTTTATCTTGGGTAATGATATAACTGGATCGCAGGTGGGAGTGATGCCTACTGTGGTTGATAAGCCAGTGGAAAACCAGACAACTGAAGTATTGAAGGACGAATATCCTGGGATTTTTCCGGATTGTGCAGTAACAAGGTGACGTATCAAAAGAAATACAGGGCAATCTGATGTTGGAGAAACGGAATTGGTAAAATCACCTCCGTTGACTCCAGAAGTCATTAAAGATGTGCACTTCATCCGTGATAGTAAAGAGAATATTGAACATTTAAAGTCCAAAGAAAATCTGAAACGTGTTCATCATATGTATTTTAGAAATCGGATAATGTCACAAATGGTGTAGAAGAAAAGAAAGATGAATTCTGACAACGAAGAATCAAAGCCTGTAAATTGCCCACTAGGAAACCCGCCTGTACTGACAGGATCAGTTCCACGAAGTAGTGGATGGAGGATTAATGGAAACATGTTGCATTGTTTTCAATCAAGTAGAGTTGTCTTTCAAACAAGAGATGTTTACGAATCATGGGAACAAAAAGATATAGAAATAAAACGGATGTATCAGGAAGCAAGTACGGAAGAGGAGTCTGCGTGTATACCAGAGTGTTATTACCATAAAAGTGATGTCTTAATGAGAAAATGGAGACCTTTACATGTGCAGGGGGATGAAAAGTGGGCAGAACTTCATCAAGTAGTATTGCCGGTAGGGTATAGAAAGGAGGTGTTGTGAGTTGCACATGAGGTACCAGTGGGAGGTCATTTGGGAATAAGGAAAACTCAAGCTAAAATCCAGAAACATTTTTGTTCACCTGGACTACATAAAAATGTTGTTAAATTTTGTCAATCATGTCACACATGTCAAGTGATAGGGAAACCTCAAGCAGTGATAAAACCAGCGCCCTTCATACCCATTCCAGCATTGAGGAACCTTTTACAAGGGTCCTAATTGATTGCGTAGGACCGCTTCCTAAAACAAAAAGTAGGAATCAATATTTTTTGACTATAATGGATGTGTCTACTAGATTTCCAGAGACCATTCCAGTATGTAATATTACAGCTAAAAAGATTGTGGAGGAGCTACTTAAATTCTTTACTAGATATGGACTAACCACAGAAAAAGAATTGGATCAAGGGATCGACTTTTACCTCAAGGTTATGCAAAGAAGCCATGGATAGCTTAGGAATAAAACAATTTAAATCAACTGCGTACCATCCAGAATCGCAGGGAGCGTTAGAAAGGTGGCATCAGATATTAAAGACAATGTTGAGGGCTTATTGTCAAGATTATCCTGAGGATTGGGATAAAGGGATTCCATTCGTACTGTTTGCAATTAGGGATGCAGCTAATGAGTCAACCAAATTTAGTCCTTTTGAACTAATTTTTGGTCATGAGGTAAGAGGACCACTTAAATTGATTAAGGAAAAATTGGTGAGTGAGAAATCGGAAATTATATTATTGGATTACGTGTCAAATTTTAGGGAATGATTAAATAGAGCAGGTGAATTGGCTAGACAACATTAAAAGTCGCACAAAATGTGATGAAATGGGTAGCGGACAAGAAATCTAAAGTTCGTAGTTTTGCCAGTGGAGATAAAGTTTTGGTATTGTTACCAGTGGTAGGTGAACCTTTAAAAGCAAGGTTTTGTGGACCTTATCAGATTTAAAGGAAACTAAGTGAGGTGAATTATGTGGTAAAAATGCCGGATAGAAGGAAAGCTCACCGAGTGTGTCATGTGAATATGCTTAAAAGGTACTTTGAAAGGGAAGGAGAGAAAAGGAAGGAGGTTTTAATGATTCTAACTCAAAGTGACGAACCAAATCCAGATGACTGTGAATTTGACATACCTCAAATTAAATTGGAAAATGAGGATGTTCTTAAAAATTGGGATAAATTGTTGAGTTACCTTCCACAGGAAAAACGAACTGACCTGAAAGAGTCATTGATATCACATGGGCACGTTTGTAGAGGTAAATTGGGAAGTACTAAAATGGCTGTACATGATGTAGATGTGGGAAATGCTGTTCCAATCAAACAACATCCATATAGGCTTAACCCTTTAAAATTGGCACAGGTTAACAAAGAGATTGAGAGTATGCTTAAAAATGGCGTAATTGAAGTGGGTTGCAGCCAATGTAGCTCATCCATAGTGATGGTGCCTAAACCAGTGGTACCCAATGGTTGTGTGTGGACAATAGAAAGGTTAATGCAGTTACAAGAACGGACTCTCATCCTATCCCACGCTTGGAGGATTGCATTGAGAAAGTGGGACAATCAGCTTTTATTTCCAAATTGGATTTACTTAAATGTTACTGGCGGGTACCTTTATCTGAGCGGGCGAAGGAGATTTCAGCTTTTGTGACTCCAGATGGTATATACCAGTTCAAAGTTATGCAATTTGGCATGAAAAACGCACCAGTCACACTTCAACAGTTAACTAACAAAGTCAACGATCTGGTAATTTTCAGCCAGACTTGGAAAGAACATTTAAAACATCTGATGGAGTTATTTGATCGACTTCAGGATGCGAGTTTAGTGATAAACCTAGCCAAAAGTGAATTTGGAAAAGCCCAAGCCACTTTCCTTGCGGAGTTTCCGATACTCTCAAGACAAAGGGAAATAATGCGTTTTCTTGGCATGAGTGGATTTCATCGAACATTTCTGCAAATTTTTTGTAGCGTAGTGGCTCCACTGATGGACATGCTCAATAAGCGTAACAAAGTGGACAGCGGAGTGTCAACAGGCATTTGACAGCCTGACAGCTGTGATAATCAATGCTCTTGTGTTGGAGAATTACAAGGAACTCTGTGATCAGATTGAACTCAGGTATCTGACTTTAAAGAGAAATGCCGAGGAGTAGAGAAATGCATGGATCGTGCAGAGACCTTGTTCAAAGAGACTATCAATCAAGAAGGATTTCAGTTGGAGGAAGAAAGAAAAATGGACTATATTATTATACCTGTTTGCGTGTGTTGTTTTTTGAAACGATAAAGTATATTTATTGTGTGCATTTCTTTAAGGATGGTGAAAAGGTGAAAAATTAAACCATCTTGAAGTTGATGGGTGCTTTTTTCTTGGGGGGAGGTGTCATGTGAGAGTACCTTTAAGAAATGGGTGTTTAAAAATGGTTGTGTATATAAGTATCTGTAGTGAGAGTACCTTTAAGAAATGGGTGTTTATTACTGCAGTGATGTCAGAGAGTGGGTGGTGCTGGGCTGTCTGTCAGCTTTTTACTTTTGTTTTAGGCTGTTTACTGCTGGGTGTGTTTTAGTTTCGTTTTCAGAACTAGATAGCTGCAGTCACAGCCAGAAGGTGTATTAGAGTCTCTCTCTGTAACCTAAAGACTGTAAATCGATCCTGGTGATTTAAAATTAATAACAGTAGTGACTTTAACCTGATGTACTTCTGGTAAAAGATTTTTTAAGTCTTATGGATGTTAAAAGGAAAGCTTAAAGGATTACTTAGTGTTGTATTCTTTGGGGGTTGTATTTGAATTAATGGTTGCTAAGATTTTCACTGTATGTTTAAAAAGGTTAACTTGAGTTCATAGAATAAACATTGTTTTGCTTTAAAAAATACTTTTCCATTTCTGCTGTACCACACCTGTAGAGTGGGACGTGTGCTCCCCATACCACAATCTCTTAAAAGTTGCGGGTCAGGTGAACTCCATGATACACTTTGGGGTTCTCTAAACCCTGGCCCATAACACTCTACTGATATTAATCCAGCTTCCTCACACTGTCACTCAATAACTCTTCTCCCCCAGCACCCTGTGTTACTGACTGTATCTCTACTGATGTTAATCCAGCTCCCTCACACTGTCACTCAGTAACCCCTCTCCCCAGCACCCTGTGTTACTGACTGTATCTCTACTGATGTTAATCCAGCTCCCTCACACTGTCACTCAGTAACCCCTCTCCCCAGCACCCTGTGTTACTGACTGTATTTCTACTGATGTTAATCCAGCTCCCTCACACTGCCACTCAGTAACCCCTCTGCCCCAGCACCCTGTGTTACTGACTGTATCTCTACTGATGTTAATCCAGCTCCCTCACACTGTCACTCAGTAACCCCTCTCCCCCAGCACCCTGTGTTACTGACTGTATTTCTACTGATGTTAATCCAGCTCCCTCACACTGTCACTCAGTAACCCCTCTACCCCAGCACCCTGTGTTACTGACTGTATCTCTACTGATGTTAATCCAGCTCCCTCACACTGCCACTCAGTAACCCCTCTGCCCCAGCACCCTGTGTTACTGACTGTATCTCGACTGATGTTAACCCAGCTCCCTCACACTGTCAGTCAGTAACCCTTCCCTCGCAATTTGCGTTGGTAAGTGTATCCCCACTTATGCTAATTGAGCGCCCTCATCTGTAACTCCTCTCACCTGTGTTATTGCCTGTGTTTGAACTGATAATCAAATTCTCTCCTGTAAGCCTCCCCACCACTCCCCAGCACCCTGTGTTTATGATTCTCTCGATGTAGTGCACTAGCTGACTGTGCAGACATCACAGCGAATCACACTTCTCTCCTCATCTCATGTCCATTTATGAACAGGTGTCCTTATGCAGAAAGGAGAGGCTGGAGCCTGTGTACCTTAACCTGCGCACAGTCATCAATGCTTCACTCCCTAGCCCCATCCTCTCACACAGGATGAACTCTGGGTGAAACCCAGGGCCCTCCTGGTCTGTGACACGCCAGCTGCATATTTATCCTGTGACCCATCGAGTGAGTTGCATTTTTATGCTGCTTTGCAGAACCAGTTGCCTTTCGGCTAAAGTTCAAGATCAGGTCTAAGTGAGTCTTCGTCACCAAGCAACGGTTAACTTTTAAAGCTTTGCCCCTGCACGGATCATAGGTATCTATTTCAACTGTGACTTAGGCGGTTTCCATGGTAACCCCAGGGCTACTTCCCTGACGCTCTGTCAGGTCGCTGAAAATCCTTCCATGTAATCCATTGGGCCCATTAATCATCTTAATGGAGATCAGTCAGCTCTAATTGGCACCGTGTGTTTCTCAAGTCTATCTCAGGAAAACCAAATTTGCACAGGTTTGAGTTTTGTCTCAGGCCTCGGCTCAAAGCGATATGAATTTCAGTCATCCGTTCTTTTTTAAAAGTTCATCCTATGGAGATTTCGACATCACTAACAATGAAATGAAATGAAAATCGCTTATTGTCACAAGTGGGCTTCAAATGAGGTTACTGTGAAAAGCCCCTAGTCGCCACATTCCGGCACCCGTTCGGGGAGGCTGGTACGGGAATTGAACCCGTGCTGCTGGCCTGCTTTCAAAGCCAGCGATTTAGCCCATTGTGCTAAACCAGCCCCTCAGGCCAGCACAGTGTCCGTTAGTGGCTAGCACTCTCGCTTCCGAGGCAAAAGCTGTGGGTTCAAGAGTCTTGAGAGACCCCAGCGCAAGACATCGAGACTGACACTCCATTGCGGGACTGAGGGAATACAGCACTGCTGCGCGGAATTGTTAGGTCTCCCAGCCGCATCTTTCCCGACGGTGGGCGGTTGCGTGCCATTCGCCAGTGGAGCATCCCGCCACTAGTGCTCTCTTTTGCATGAGGCATTAAAGGCTTGAGAGCCCATTTGCTCTCTTGTGTGAATGCAAAAGACATGATGACGCTATTTTGAAAATGTGCAGGGCAGTTCTCCCTGGTTGATGGACCATCAATGACCACGAGACGAAATGGTGAACTATTGCGGCTTCATTGTGCTAGATGTTCAGCCTCCTGCAGCTGGAACCAGAATGGAGGCAGCGCAGGAGAGTGCACACTTTTATACAGAGCCTGCTGGGTGGAGCCAGCAGGCCGGGATTTACTGTATTGACTGTAGTACAGTGGCAGAACCGTAATACACGTAGTGTATGACCAGTGGTGTTTACCACACTGGTGTCCTGGCCAATATTTATCCCTCAATCAGCACCATCAGAGCAACACTGGGGAGCTGGTGGCACAGTGGTTATGTCCCTGGGCCAGTAATACAGAGGCCCATGCCAGTGTCCAGGGAACAAGGGTTCAAATCCCGCCACGGCAGCTGGTGGGATTTAAGTTCGATTAATAACATTTGGAATGTAAAATCGGTCTCAGTAATGGTGACCATGAAACTATCACTGATTGTATTAAAGTGTCCTTTAGGGAAGGAAATCTGCCATCCTTACCTGGTCTGACCTACATGCGACTCCAGACCCAGAGCAATGTGGTTAACTGTCCTCCGAATTGGCCTAGCAAGCCACTCAGTTCAAGGGCAAATCTGTATGGGCAAAAAATGATGGCCTTGCCAGCAAAGTCCACTTCCCATGAATGAAGAATTTAAAGCAGTGTAATCTGGTCATTGTCATGATATTCAAACACACATATCATGATAGACAGACCAACAGACAAATCAGCACACACAACACGACAACCAATTATAGACAAGGACAGAGACAGTATAAGAGCAGAAACACGACACCTGGTGGCCAGTAGATCTGGAGACCAGGACAAGGACAGGACCTGATTAACATCACACACAGGGAGTCACCACGTGCAGAGTATCAAGACAGAACTGTAAATAACAAGTTGAAATAAAACAGCGTTGTACCAAATACAACAGTGTTGGTTCATCTGTACATCAGAACAGCCAACACTACATGGTACAGGAGTGGATCGATACCTGCCGGCAAACCTGCCATCCTGAGATATGGACATCACCAACAAACCGCAGCCGTTGCAAGTCGCTGGGAACCTTGGCACCAATTGGAAGCTTTTCAAGCAGCGATTTGAACTGTACATGCGAGCCAACGAGAAACAGAGTGCCTCGGACGAAACAAAGATTGCGATGCTCCTCACCACCGCAGGTCAGCATGCCATCGATGTATTCAACTCACTGGTGTTCGCGGAAGGCGAGAACCAATCCAAGTATGACACGGTCCTCCTTAAGCTAGACCAGCACTTTAACGTTGAAGTGAATGAAAGTTTTGAAAGGTATGTCCTTCAGCAATGCCTGCAAGGTAAGGATGAGCTCTTTCAACCCTTTCTGACGCACCTCCGCATACTCGCGCAGTCCTGCGGTTACGGCAACACCTCAGAGTCCATGATCCGGGACCAGATTGTTTTTGGCGTTGCCTCCAGTGGCCTACGCCAGCAGCTTCTTAAAATTAAAGGCCTGACCTTAGCGTCTGCGGTGGAAGCTTGTGTCCTCCATGAAAATGCAACCAGCCGTTTTGCCCAATTTCAGGCGACCGAGTCGGCACGGAGGGGGTCCCTATCTATCGAATCGGCAAGCCAGGCCGCCCACGAGGCCGAACGCATCCAGGCAATTGATTATCTCCCGGACGAGGGCGGCCGTTTCCTGCGCTTTTCGCGGTCTCCCGCGCTTGTGTGTGCCAAAACCAACAGCAACATCGAGGGACGCACTGCGCAGGCGCGCCCGATGCAAGACCAAACTGCACATGCGCAGTGGCGTGACGAACGCCGTGACGTCATGACGTGCGGCAACTGTGGAGCTGTACATTTAAAAGGACAATGTCCTGCTAAAAACCGACAATGCCTACGATGTGGCAAGATGGGCCACTACGCTGCCTACTGTCGAGCGGTTCAACCGATGGATCCTACACATCTCCGACAACCTCGCAGACACGTCAGGACCGTCCAGCCCGTACATCAGGACATAGAACATAGAACATAGAAAAATACAGCACAGAACAGGCCCTTCGGCCCACGATGTTGTGCCGAACCTTTGTCCTAGATTAATATTAGATTATCATTGAATTTACAGTGCAGAAGGAGGCCATTCGGCCCTTTGAGTCTGCACCGGCTCTTGGAAAGAGCACCCTACCCAAACTCAACACTTCCACCCAACACCAAGGGCAATTTGGACATTAAGGGCAATTTATCATTGGCCAATTCACCTAACCCGCACATCTTTGGACTGTGGGAGGAAACCGGAGCACCCGGAGGAAACCCACGCAGACACGGGGAGGACGTGCAGACTCCGCACAGACAGTGACCCAAGCCGGAATCGAACCTGGGACCCTGGAGCTGTGAAGCAATTGTGCTATCCACAATGCTACCGTGCTGCCCTTGAGAACAAATAAATCTACACTATCATTTTACTGTAATCCATGTACCTATCCAATAGCTGCTTGAAGGTCCCTAATGTTTCCGACTCAACTACTTCCACAGGCAGTGCATTCCATGCCCCCACTACTCTCTGGGTAAAGAACATACCTCTGATATCCCTCCTATATATTCCACCTTTCACCTTAAATTTATGTCCCCTTGTAATGGTTTGTTCCACCCGGGGAAAAAGTCTCTGACTGTCTACTCTATCTATTCCCCTGATCATCTTATAAACCTCTATCAAGTCGCCCCTCATCCTTCTCCGTTCTAATGAGAAAAGGCCTAGCACCCTCAACCTTTCCTCGTAAGACCTACTCTCCATTCCAGGCAACATCCTGGTAAATCTTCTTTGCACCTTTTCCAAAGCTTCCACATCCTTCCTAAAATGAGGCGACCAGAACTGTACACAGTACTCCAAATGTGGCCTAACCAAAGTTTTGTACAGCTGCATCATCACCTCACGGCTCTTAAATTCAATCCCTCTGTTAATGAACGCGAGCACACCATAGGCCTTCTTCACAGCTCTATCCACTTGAGTGGCAACTTTCAAAGATGTATGAACATAGACCCCAAGATCTTTCTGCTCCTCCACATTGCCAAGAACTCTACCGTTAACCCTGTATTCCGCATTCATATTTGTCCTTCCAAAATGGACAACCTCACACTTTTCAGGGTTAAACTCCATCTGCCACTTCTCAGCCCAGCTCTGCATCCTATCTTTGTCTCTTTGCAGCCGACAACAGCCCTCCTTACTATCCACAACTCCACCAATCTTCGTATCGTCTGCAAATTTACTGACCCACCCTTCAACTCCCTCATCCAAGTCATTAATGAAAATCACAAACAGCAGAGGACCCAGAACTGATCCCTGCGGTACGCCACTGGTAACTGGGATCCAGGCTGAATATTTGCCATCCATCACCACTCTCTGACTTCTATCGGTTAGCCAGTTCGTTATCCAACTGGCCAAATTTCCCACTATCCCATGCCTCCTTACTTTCTGCATAAGCAGACTTGTCTTTGCAGGGGCAGGCCAGTCGATTTCGGCGGGAGAACAGCTGGTGAGTGGTGAGTCAGTTTCAGCGGGAGCATTGCGGAAGGAGGTTGCTGGGAGGTAAGTCAACCTTTAAAAACACTTGTCTTTGCAGGGGCAGGCCAGCCGATTTCGGCGGCGTGAGAACAGCTGGTGAGTGGTGAGTCAGTTTCAGCGGGAGCATTGCGGAAGGAGGTTGCTGGGAGGTAAGTCAACCTTTAAAAGCACTTGTCTTTGCAGGGGCAGGCCAGTCGATTTCGGCGGGAGAACAGCTGGTGAGTGGTGAGTCAGTTTCAGCGGGAGCATTGCGGAAGGAGGTTGCTGGGAGGTAAGTCAACCTTTAAAAGCACTTGTCTTTGCAGGGGCAGGCCAGTCGATTTCGGCGGGAGAACAGCTGGTGAGTGGTGAGTCAGTTTCAGCGGGAGCATTGCGGAAGGAGGTTGCTGGGAGGTAAGTCAACCTTTAAAAGCACTTGTCTTTGCAGGGGCAGGCCAGTCGATTTCGGCGGCGTGAGAACAGCTGGCTGGTTAGTCAATTTCAGCAGGAGCTGAGAATTTTTCTTTTTTTTATTTTAAATTAGTTTTTTAGGCGGGAACAGGAAGTCGACCCGCGGACGTCTGGGAAGACCCGCCCCAATAAATTCTGGTGGAGAGGAAACCCGAGACACTACACGTGTAGTGTCTCCCACCCGCCCTCCTCCTCTAACCTAATAATAAAACCCATTGGTCTGAGGTAAGTACCATATTTTATTATATTATTATTATTTTTTAGCCAGATCTTGGTAGAAAGTTATTGGAATGGCAGGGAAGGGAGTGCAATGTTCCTCCTGCAGGATGTTTGAGGTGAGGGATGCAGTTAGTGTCCCTGCTGATTTTACCTGCAGGAAGTGCTGCCATCTCCAGCTCCTCCAAGACCGAGTTAGGGAACTGGAGCTGGAGTTGGAAGAACTTCGGATCATTCGGGAGGCAGAAGGGGTCATAGATAGCAGCTTCAGGGAATTAGTTACACCAAAGATTGGAGATAGGTGGGTAACTGTAAGAGGGACTGGGAAAAAACAGTCAGTGCAGGGATCCCCTGCGGTCGTACCCCTGAGAAACAAGTATACCGCTTTGGATACTTGTGGGGGGGGGGACTTACCAGGGGTAAGCCATGGGGTATGGGCCTCTGGCACGGAGTCTGTCCCTGTTGCTCAGAAGGGAAGGGGGAGAGGAGCAGAGCATTAGTAATTGGGGACTCTATAGTCAGGGGCACAGATAGGAGATTTTGTGGGAGCGTGAGAGACTCACGTTTGGTATGTTGCCTCCCAGGTGCAAGGGTACGTGATGTCTCGGATCGTGTTTTCCGGGTCCTTAGGGGGAGGGGGAGCAGCCCCAAGTCGTGGTCCACATTGGCACCAACGACATAGGTAGGAAAGGGGACAAGAATGTCAGGCAGGCTTTCAGGGAGCTAGGATGGAAGCTCAGAACTAGAACAAACAGAGTTGTTATCTCTGGGTTGTTGCCCGTGCCACGTGATAGTGAGATGAGGAATAAGGAGAGAGAGCATTTAAACACGTGGCTACAGGGATGGTGCAGGCGGGAGGGATTCAGATTTTTGGATAACTGGGGCTCTTTCTGGGGAAGGTGGGACCTCTACAGACAGGATGGTCTACATCTGAACCTGAGGGGCACAAATATCCTGGGGGGGAGATTTGTTAGTGCTCTTTGGGGGGGTTTAAACTAATGCAGCAGGGGCATGGGAACCTGGATTGTAGTTTTAGGGTAAGGGAGAATGAGAGTATAGAGGTCAGGAGCACAGATTTGACATCGCAGGAGGGGGCCAGTGTTCAGGTAGGTGGTTTGAAGTGTGTCTACTTCAATGCCAGGAGTATACGAAACAAGGTAGGGGAACTGGCAGCGTGGGTTGGTACCTGGGACTTCGATGTTGTGGCCATTTCGGAGACATGGATAGAGCAGGGACAGGAATGGATGTTGCAGGTTCCGGGGTTTAGGTGTTTTAGTAAGCTCAGAGAAGGAGGCAAAAGAGGGGGAGGTGTGGCGCTGCTAGTCAAGAGCAGTATTACGGTGGCGGAGAGGATGCTAGATGGGGACTCTGCTGCCGAGGTAGTATGAGCTGAAGTTAGAAACAGGAAAGGAGAGGTCACCCTGTTGGGAGTTTTTTATAGGCCTCCTAATAGTTCTAGGGATGTAGAGGAAAGGATGGCGAAGATGATTCTGGATATGAGCGAAAGTAACAGGGTAGTTATTATGGGAGATTTTAACTTTCCAAATATTGACTGGAAAAGATATAGTTCGAGTACAATAGATGGGTCGTTTTTTGTACAGTGTGTGCAGGAGGGTTTCCTGAAACAATATGTTGACAGGCCAACAAGAGGCGAGGCCACGTTGGATTTGGTTTTGGGTAATGAACCAGGCCAGGTGTTGGATTTGGAGGTAGGAGAGCACTTTGGGGACAGTGACCACAATTCGGTGACGTTTACGTTAATGATGGAAAGGGATAAGTATACACCGCAGGGCAAGAGTTATAGCTGGGGGAAGGGCAATTATGATGCCATTAGACGTGACTTGGGGGGGATAAGGTGGAGAAGTAGGCTGCAAGTGTTGGGCACACTGGATAAGTGGGGCTTGTTCAAGGATCAGCTACTGCGTGTTCTTGATAAGTATGTACCAGTCAGACAGGGAGGAAGGCGTCGAGCGAGGGAACCGTGGTTTACCAAGGAAGTGGAATCTCTTGTTAAGAGGAAGAAGGAGGCCTATGTGAAGATGAAGTGTGAAGTTTCGGTTGGGGCGATGGATAGTTACAAGGTAGCGAGGAAGGATCTAAAGAGAGAGCTAAGACGAGCAAGGAGGGGACATGAGAAGTATTTGGCAGGAAGGATCAAGGAAAACCCAAAAGCTTTCTATAGGTATGTCAGGAATAAGCGAATGACTAGGGAAAGAGTAGGACCAGTCAAGGACAGGGATGGGAAATTGTGTGTGGAGTCTGAAGAGATAGGCGAGATACTAAATGAATATTTTTCGTCAGTATTCACTCAGGAAAAAGATAATGTTGTGGAGGAGAATGCTGAGCCCCAGGCTAATAGAATAGATGGCATTGAGGTACGTAGGGAAGAGGTGTTGGCAATTCTGGACAGGCTGAAAATAGATAAGTCCCCGGGACCTGATGGGATTTATCCTAGGATTCTATGGGAGGCCAGGGAAGAGATTGCTGGACCTTTGGCTTTGATTTTTATGTCATCATTGGCTACAGGAATAGTGCCAGAGGACTGGAGGACAGCAAATGTGGCCCCTTTGTTCAAAAAGGGGAGCAGAGACAACCCCGGTAACTATAGGCCGGTGAGCCTCACGTCTGTAGTGGGTAAAGTCTTGGAGGGGATTATAAGAGACAAGATTTATAATCATCTAGATAGGAATAATATGATCAGGGATAGTCAGCATGGCTTTGTGAAGGGGAGGTCATGCCTCACAAACCTTATTGAGTTCTTTGAGAAGGTGACTGAACAGGTAGACGAGGGTAGAGCAGTTGATGTGGTGTATATGGATTTCAGCAAAGCGTTTGATAAGGTTCCCCACGGTAGGCTATTGCAAAAAATACGGAGGCTGGGGATTGAGGGTGATTTAGAGATGTGGATCAGAAATTGGCTAGCTGAAAGAAGACAGAGGGTGGTGGTTGATGGGAAATGTTCAGAATGGAGTACAGTCACAAGTGGAGTACCACAAGGATCTGTTCTGGGGCCGTTGCTGTTTGTCATTTTTAACAATGACCTAGAGGAAGGCGCAGAAGGGTGGGTGAGTAAATTTGCAGATGATACTAAAGTCGGTGGTGTTGTCGATAGTGTGGAAGGATGTAGCAGATCACAGAGGGATATAGATAAGCTGCAGAGCTGGGCCGAGAGGTGGCAAATGGAGTTTAATGTAGAGAAGTGTGAGGTGATTCACTTTGGAAGGAATAACAGGAATGCGGAATATTTGGCTAATGGTAAAGTTCTTGAAAGTGTGGATGAGCAGAGGGATCTAGGTGTCCATGTACATAGATCCCTGAAAGTTGCCACCCAGGTTGATAGGGTTGTGAAGAAGGCCTATAGAGTGTTGGCCTTTATTGGTAGAGGGATTGAGTTCCGGAGTCGGGAGGTCATGTTGCAGCTGTACAGAACTCTTGTACGGCCGCATTTGGAGTATTGCGTACTGTTCTGGTCACCCCATTATAGGAAGGACGTGGAGGCTTTGGAGCGGGTGCAGAGGAGATTTACCAGGATGTTGCCTGGTATGGAGGGAAAATCTTATGAGGAAAGGCTGATGGACTTAAGGTTGTTTTCGTTGGAGAGAAGAAGGTTAAGAGGAGACTTAATAGAGGCATACAAAATGATCAGGGGGTTGGATAGGGTGGACAGTGAGAGCCTTCTCCCGCGGATGGATATGGCTGGCACGAGGGGACATAACTTTAAACTGAGGGGTAATAGATATAGGACAGAGGTCAGAGGTAGGTTCTTTACGCAAAGAGTAGTGAGGCTGTGGAATGCCCTACCTGCTACAGTGGTGAACTCGCCAACATTGAGGGCATTTAAAAGTTTATTGGATAAACATATGGATGATAATGGCATAGTGTAGGTTGGATGGCTTTTGTTTCGGTGCAACATCGTGGGCCGAAGGGCCTGTACTGCGCTGTATTGTTCTATATGTTCTATATAAGCCTACCATGGGGAACTTTATCAAGTGCCTTACTAAAATCCATGTACACTACATCCACTGCTTTACCTTCATCCACATGCTTGGTCACCTCCTCAAAGAATTCAATAAGATTTGTAAGGCAAGACCTACCCCTCACAAATCCGTGCTGACTATCCCTAATCAAGCAGTGTCTTTCCAGATGCTCAGAAATCCTATCCTTCAGTACCAAAAGAACAAAGAAAGAACAAAGAAATGTACAGCACAGGAACAGGCCCTTCGGCCCTCCAAGCCCATGCCGACCATACTGCCCGACTAAACTACAATCTTCTACACTTCCTGGGTCCGTATCCTTCTATTCCCATCCTATTCATATATTTGTCAAGATGCCCCTTAAATGTCCCTATCGTCCCTGCCTCCACTACCTCCTCCGGTAATGAGTTCCAGGCACCCACTACCCTCTGCGTAAAAAACTTGCCTCGTACATCTACTCTAAACTTTGCCCCTCTCACCTTAAACCTATGCCCCCTAAAAAACATTAGCTAATGCACAAATGCTTACTGCTCTTTAGTTTAATTAGATACCTGAACCCTTGGCACTCAATAGAACTGCTTTGAAAGGTGCTATTCATAGAATTTACAGTGCAGAAGGAGGCCATTTACGAGTCTGTACCGCCTCTTGGAAAGAGCATCCCTACCCAAGCCCACACCTCCACCCTATCCCAATAACCCAGTAACCCCACCCAACACTAAGGGCAATTTTGGGCACGAAGGGCAATTTAGTATGGCCAATCCACCTAACCGGCACATCTTTGGACTATGGGATGAAACCCACGCAGACACGGAGAGAACATGCAGACTCCGCACAGACAGTGACCCAAGCCGGGAATCGAACCTGGGACCCTGGAGATGTGAAGCAATTATGCTAACCACTAAGCTACCGTCCTATCCACCTCACTGATGCAGCACATTACCCTTTCCATTACTTTGCCTACCACCGAAGTAAGACTAACTGGCCTGTAATTCCCAGGGTTATCCCTAGTCCCTTTTTTGAACAGGGGCACGACATTCGCCACTCTCCAATCCCCTGGTACCACCCCTGTTGACAGTGAGGACGAAAAGATCATTGCCAACGGTTCTGCAATTTCATCTCTTGCTTCCCACAGAATCCTTGGATCTATCCCGTCAGGCCCGGGGGACTTGTCTATCCTCAACATTTTCAAAATGCCCAACACATCTTCCTTCCTAACAAGTATTTCCTCGAGCTTACCAATCTGTTTCACACTGTCCTCTCCAACAATATCGCCCCTCTCATTTGTAAATACAGAAGAAAAGTACTCGTTCAAGACCTCTCCTATCTCTTCAGACTCAATACACAATCTCTCGCTACTGTCCTTGATCAGACCTACCCTCGCTCTAGTCATTCTCATATTTCTCACATATGTGTAAAAGGCCTTGGGGTTTTCCTTGATCCTACCCGCCAAAGATTGTTCATGCCCTCTCTTAGCTCTCCTAATCCCTTTCTTCAGTTCCCTCCTGGCTATCTTGTATCCCTCCAATGCCCTGTCTGAACCTTGTTTCCTCAGCCTTACATAAGTCACCTTTTTCCTCTTAACAAGACATTCAACCTCTCTTGTCAATCATGGTTCCCTCACTCGACCATCTTTTCCCTGCCTGACAGGGACATACATATCAAGGACACGTAGCACCTGTTCCTTGAACAAGTTCCACATTTCACTTGTGTCCTTCCCTGCCAGCCTATGTTCCCAACTTCTGCACTTCAATTCTTGTCTGACAACATCGTATTTACCCTTCCCCCAGTTGTAAACCTTGCCCTGTTGCACGTACCTATCCCTCTCCATTACTAAAGTGAAAGTCACAGAATTGTGGTCACTATCTCCAAAATGCTCCCCCACTAACAAATCTATCACTTGCCCTGGCTCATTACCCAGTACTAAATCCAATATTGCCCCTCCTCTGGTCGGACAATCTACATACTGTGTTAGAAAAGCTTCCTGGACACACTGCACAAACACCACCCCATCCAAACTATTTGATCTAAAGAGTTTCCACTCAATATTTGGGAAGTTAAAGTCGCCCATGACTACTACCCTATAACGTCTGCACCTTTCCAAAATCTGTTTCCCAATCTGTTCCTCCACATCTCTGCTACTATTGGGGGGCCTATAGAAAACTCCTAACAAGGTGACTGCTCCTTTCCTATTTCTGACTTCAACCCATACTACCTCAATAGGGTGATACTCCTCGAACTGCCTTTCTGCAGCTGCTATACTACCTCTAATTAATAGAGGTAATCCAGCCAAATGACACAGAAGACCAAGATGCCTTCCGGGTTTCAGTCATTGATGTGAACAGGGTCAACACCATCAATCCGGCCGATGAATGGAGTGCCACCCTGACGGTCAACCCGAATTCGTCGCACACCTACTAGATTGGACTTATGAGACTGTTCACACGTTAAAGTTGAAACACTATTGTATTGTAACATGTTACTGTTTTATCATTCCAGATATCGTTTGACCGGACCACACTTCAAAGTTTTTCGTCTTCCTGTTTTGTTATGGTACAACCTCGTTAGCATGACACACCCGACATCGCCCCATGTATATAGTTACGCCACATGCACCTGCTGTAAATATCACGCACACACACTTTTAGATGCACTCACGACACATTCGTATTTATAACCACGTAGGCACATAATTTTGTAAAAAAGGAGGGAAGTCATGATATTCAAACACACATATCATGATAGACAGACCAGCAGACAAATCAGCACACACAACACGACAACCAATCATAGACAAGGACAGAGACAGTATAAGAGAAGAAACACGACACCTGGTGGCCAGTAGATCTGGAGACCAGGACAAGGACAGGACCTGATTAACATCACACACAGGGAGTCATCACGTGCAGAGTATCAAGACAGAACTGCAAATAACAAGTTGAAATAAAACAGCGTTGTAACAAATACAACCGTGTTGGTTCATCTATACATCAGAACACCCAACACTACAGTCATTATCTCATTGCTGGTTGTGGGAGCTTGCTGTGCACATATTGGCTGCTGTGCTGCCTGCATTTTAACCGTGATGACATTTCCAAAGTACTTAGTAGACGTCCATCCAGTGGCAATGAGGGACCAGCCAATGTGTGTCAATAAGGATGGATGTGTTACTTTGTGAGGAGGTGGTGCATGGAGATGGCGGATTTGTAGGTGCAGTTGAAGAAACCTGGGCAAGATTCAAACCACAATGTGATGCATGCTGTCTATGACTGGCGTGAACAAGACGATTACCGTACCTATTGGCTCGCCGAAGAAAAGTGAAGCACCGGCTTCAGAGTCAAGCGATTTCCACCTGGGCAGCCATTTCAGTTGGTCACAGTGAACCCTGAGCTTTTGGAGCGGCTAATGAGCTGTCAAATGAATCCTTAGACCTCGGCCATGTCTCGTTGTCCCCTTCACGTGCAGGTAAATGCTTTTGTTAATGAAGCGAAGGGGAATTGTCGCTTTGAGTATTTCCTGAAACTTCATTATCAAAGTGGAAGGAATTCTGTGCTCATCAAGTCAGCCAGAATGAATTTACTACACAATCCCATCGCGGATAATATCAGCCAACAGCATCAAAACCAACGATCTCCTTGTGGGAGCTTGCTATGCACAAATTGGCTGCCATACTTCCTACATTACAGTTGTGACTACACTTCAAAAGCACGTCATTGGCTGTAAAGTGCAATGGGACATTCTGAGCTTGGGAAAGACAGGGTAAAATAGTTTACCAGTAAAATAAATCAGGGGATAGACAGCTGATCATTTAAAAAAAAGGACAATAAACGAGGGGGCAATTCTAGATTGTGACTGAGTGCACCATGCTGTGATGGGGGGCTGATTAATGCCAAAAACGCGTGCAGCAGCCTGTAATGTATAACTGAGTGATCCACACACTGGTATCAGGGACACAGAGCTAATTAAAACACACGGATGCGGGAGTTTATGATTGAGTGGGCAGGGAAGTTTGAGAGAGACAACGAGCTGATTAAAGGAACAAAACAATAGGCGGGTGATGCAATTAGCTGGAATACCCTAATTCAGAGGTTCCAGACTACAGCCGCTAATAGATTATTAATTATCTGAGCCAGTTCACTGAACTTTATAGCACAGAAGGAGGCCATGCTGCCCACCGTGCCCGTGCTATCTCTTTGGAAGGACTATCCTATCAGTTGCAATCCATCTTGAATGGCCCTTTAAAGTTTTTCCCCATTTAAGCATTTTCCCAATTCTCTTTTGGAAGCCAATATGGAATCTGCTTCCACTCTTTCAGGCAAGCTAGTCTACAGCACAAGAGCTCGCTGCATCAAAGAGAAAATTCTTCTCATCTCCTCTCTTGAATCTTCTGCCAATTACCTTGAATCTGTGTCCTTCAGTTACTGGCCATCCTGCCAATGGAAACTGTTTCGCCCGAGCCACTCTGTCACAATCCCATCATAATTCTGAAGGCCTATAT
Organism: Scyliorhinus torazame; assembly: GCF_047496885.1. Lineage (NCBI taxonomy): Eukaryota > Metazoa > Chordata > Chondrichthyes > Carcharhiniformes > Scyliorhinidae > Scyliorhinus > Scyliorhinus torazame. The sequence goes on along the minus strand of NC_092709.1, from coordinate 340,573,939 downwards.
TAATTTTTTTTTTAATGCGCAGTTTAAAATTGATCTCCGAACACATTTAATGAATATTTCAGAGGTGGTTTGTGCAGGGACGGACAGGTCTTGATCAGATTAAATCCGTGCATGTCAATCAACTCTCAGCTCCTGCATCACAGGAATCCAAAATCCCTGGTGCACCGGTTATTAACACGATAATATCAGGAACTTTCTGCCTGCTGACTGCATAGTCTCGTCATTCGTAGATCTTCACTACAGGCAGGCACGGAACTGAATGATTCCTGAGCAGATGAGGAAGGCAACAACACAAAGTCCAATCACGAGGAAAAATCTCCTGATGAATGGATCCCTTTTTAAAAATAAGGGCTTGCCCATTTGATTCAGAGATGAGGAGAAATGTTTTCTGTCAGAGGGTGGCGAGCCACTGGAGACCCCCTTCCTCAAAGGTATCACGGGCCAGGGTTTAGGGAACCCCAAAGTGTATTATGGAGTTCACCTGACCAACAACTTTAAATAGATTTTGGATATGGGGAGCACAAGGGCCCACTTTACAGGTGTGATGCAACAGAGAGCTAAAGTACTTTTAAATTAAATGTTTATTCTATGAATCCAGTTAACATTTTTATAAACACACAGTAAACATCTTAACAACTATCAACTCAAATACTCCCCCAAAGAATACAGTACTCGATAAGTAACCCTTAATATTCCCTTGCAATATCCATAAGATAAATACCCTCTTCAACACAGGCATCAGGTTTAAATTCTCTACCGAGAGCAGTTATCACTTTTAACTTAGCAAGTGACTTGAAGACATTCCTTTCATGCAGAAAGAAATCAGAATTACACCTGGTTTTGCTGGATGCAGCTCCCAATCTGCAAAACGAAACTAAACACACCCTGTAGCAGACTGCTCAAAGCGAATGGAAAACAGACAGCCCAGCTCCACCCATACTCTGACATCACTGCTGCTATTTGATAAACACCCATTTCTTAAAGGTACTCTCACATGACAAAAGGCAGAGGCAGCAGAATGTTCGAATAGTTTTAAGGCAGAGCACGATAGATTCTTGATTGACAAGGGGGGTGAAAGGTTATTCGGGGGCAGGCAGGAATATTGGGCTGAGGCTCAATCAGATCAACCCTGATCTCATTGAACAGTGGAGCTCCTAATCCCGTATGTTCCTATCTTAGATTGATAGATTTCTGTTAGGGTTTTGCATCTAGGGACCTGGGTCAAAGGCGACAAAATGGAGTTGAGGTCCAAAGCACCAATGGATTTGACAACGGTGGAGGGGAGCACATAAAATCCAGTGGGTGCCATGCTTGCCACTTACCTTCTCACTCTGGCCCCGCCGCAGTTTTATCAGTGGCAGAGGTGGAAGGTAGCATGATTGATAGGCTTGCATGCCCATGGCCAATGGAGGCCCTTAAGTGGCCAATCAATGCCCACTTAAATAACACATCCTGCCAGCACTGGAACTTCACCAGCGGCAAAGGAGGCCTATGCCAAGCATGCAGCCTGGCAGCTTTTCCTGCCTGGGCTGGTGGCAGGCAGTGGGAAGGAGATGCAGTCAAGGGGATCCTACTTAATAGTCCCCTCGGTCCATCAGAGTGGCCCACTCCCAATATTTAACCACCACATCCCAGGTTACTCTATCCTCCAGGCCCTTTTACCTGATCAATCCCCCACACCCTCACCGGCGCCTGCCAGCCTGGACCCCTGCAAGACCCCCAGAGATACCGCCAGGCCGAGGTTTGGTGCAGCATTCCTTCCTGCAGGAATGGTCTTCCATCTGAAATGGGAGCAGGCTGACCTCTGGATTTGTAACCAGGAGTCAGTCTGCTACCCCGATGATGCACTGGGAATCCCTCTAGGAGTTCCCACGTAAGGGTCTACCCAGCAATTGCCCAGAAACACTAACTTCCTCTGGACAATTGTGCTGGACTTTGAACGATCCGACAGAAGCGATTTAAATCTTATACTTTGACTGGCTCTGTCAGTTTGACCCTGATAGTTACTCTGAAAGAGTTAGAGGGAGAAAATCACTCCTAACTCCAGAGTAACTAATGAAAAAACTCAGGCCCAGTCTCGCATGGGACACCTCGCACAAAGAGGCTGCTTGAAGGAGGTCAGGAAGAGATAGCAGATGCTCAGAGGATGATTGTCTAATCCTCACTGGATATAGGGGAGATACCGGAGGACTGGAGAAATGCAAACGTGTTCCCATTGTTTAAAAAGAGATTGAAGGAAATGACAGTTTATCGGCCAGTTCATGGGACATCGGCTGTGTCAGCATTTATTGTCCATCCATAATTGCCTTTGAGGGGGAGTTAAGAGTCAATCACATTGCTGAGAGTCTGGAGTCACATGTAGGTCAAACCAGGTAAGGACGGCAGATTTCCTCCCCTAAAGATCATTAGTGAACCAGCTGGTTTTTTAGGACAATCGACAATGGTTTCATGGTCATCACTAAACTTTGATTTCCAATTTTTTTATTGGATTCAAATTTCACTGCCTGCAGTGGCGGGATTCGAACCAGGGTCCCCATCATCATCCTGGGTTTCTGTTTACTAGTCCAGTAACAATACCACTACACCACCGTCATCCCATGGATATGATTAACTGTCACATAGAAAGGCCTAATCAGGGACGGTCAGCATGGATTTGTAAAAGGAAGGTCTTGCCTCACAAATTTGATTGTATTCTTTGAGGAAATGGCAAGAAGGTAGTGCAGTGGATGTCGTGTATATGGATTTCACCAAGGTCCCACATGGCCGATTGGTCAAATAGGTAAATACCCACGGGATACAAAGTGATGTGGCAAACTGGATAAAACGTTAGCTTAGTAACAGGAAACAAAGGGCAGCGGTTGATACATGCCCTTGCAATTGGCAAATTGTTTGAACTGGTGTTCCACAGGGCTCGGTGTTGGGACCCTTACTGTTCGTGTTATATATTAATGATTTGGATGTGAACATGGGGAGCATGATTGGGAAATTTGTAGATGACATAAAAATTGATCGAGTGGTGGACAGTGTAGAGGATAGCTACAATCTCCAAAATGATATAGATGGATTGGTGGAGTGGGCGATAAAGTGGTAGAGGAATTTAACACAGAGAAGTGTGAGGTCATGCATTTAGGGAGGTGGAGTGCATAATATGGGAATATACCAAGAGGGGTAGATGAAGTGAGAGATCTTGGTGTACAAGTGCACAGGCCCCTGAAGGCAGCAGTTCAAGTAATAATAATAATCTTAAATAATGATCTTTATTATCACAAGTAGGCTACATCAACACTGCAATGAAGTTGCTGTGAAAATCCCCTAGTTGCCACACTCCGACGCCTGTTCGGGTACACAGAGGAGAATTCAGAATGCCAAATTCACCTAACAAGCACGTCTTTCGGGACTTGTGGGAGGAAACCGGAGCACCCGGAGGAAACCCACGCAGACACGGGGAGAACGTGCAGGCTCCGCACAGACAGTGGCCCAAGCCGGGAATCGAACCTGGGACACTGGCGCTGTGAAGCAACAGTGCTAACCACTGTGCTAGCATGACACCCTAGACAAGAAAGCATAGGGAATGCTCCCTTTTATTGGCACAGGTATAGAATATAAAAGTAAGTGTATAATGTTGGAATTGTATAAAACACTGGTGAGGCCACAACTGGAGTATTGTGTGCAGTTCTGGTCACCACATCACAGGAAGGACATTATTTCTCTGGAGAGAGTGTGGAGGAGGTTTACAAGAATGTTGCCAGGGCTAAAAAAGTTCAGCTATGAGGAGAGATTGGATAGGTTGGGGTTATTTTCCTTGGAACAAAGAAAGCTGAAAGGTGACTTAATTGAGGTGCTCAAAATTATAAGGGAAGGGGTAGAGTGAACAGGATAAAATTATTTCCCTTGGTGGAGAATTCTACAACCAGGGGACGTAGATTCAAGGTAAGTGGCAGAATGTGTAGAGGAGATACAAGGAAGAACCTTTTTTACACAGAGGGTAGTGGGTGTCTGGAATTCGCTGCCCGAGTCGGTGGAGGCAGAGACCCTGAACTCTTTTAAAACATAGCTGGATCTGCACTTTAAGTGCTGTAAGCTACAGGGCTATGGACCGGGTTCAGGAAGGTGGGATTTGAAAGGTCACCTGGTGTCCTCAGGTTGGCGTGGAAAAGATGGGCTGAATGGCCTCCTTCTGTGTTGTAACTTTTCTATGATTCCATGAATATATGATTGAAAATCTGTCTATCTCAGCCTTGAACATACTTAATGGCCCAGCCTCTACAGCTCTCCACAGATTCACTACCTCCTGAGAGAAGAAATTCCTCTTCATCACCGTCTTAATTGGACCCCCTTACTCTGAGATTATTTTGTCTGGTCCTAGGCTCTCCCACAGGATACTGAGAGGCCTAGATAGAGTGGATGCAGAGAGGATCCAGTGGCAGCCATGTCTACCATCTACAGGATGCACTGCAGTAACTCACCAAGGCTCCTTCGACAGCATCTTCCAAACCCGAGACCTCTACCGCCCAAAAGGACAAGGGCAGCAGATGCATGGGAACACCGCCACCTGCAAGTTCCCCTCCAAAGCACACACCATCCTGACTTGGAAATATAATCACCGCCCCTTCACTGTCACTGGGTCAAAATCCTGGAACTACCTCCCGAACAACACTGTGGGTGTACCTACACCACAGGGACTGCAGCGGTTCAAGAAGGCAGCTCAGCACCACCTTCTCAAGGGTAATTAGGGATGGTCAATAAATGTTCGCCTAGTCAGCGATGCCTACATTCCATGCACAAATAAAAATAAAAAGAGTTGTGGACAGAGGATAGGAAAGTGGACTTGAGGTCAAAGTTCTTCCAAGATTCTGTTGAGTTGCAGAGCAGGCTCGAAAGGTCAGATGGCTTCTTTCGGATTCTACTTCTTATACTCTTTCATTCCTCTGACACAGAGGCTGTGGAGCAAACCTCTGAGCCACGGTTGACACCTATGTCCAAAGAAGCTTCTCACCTTCCTGATCTCCTAATTGAGGTAAGCATGTTGAAGTGGGGAGGGCAGAATCATGGATTGGAGATATTTGGATTCTGGACCAGCACCCGTGCCAGAGAACGTATAAGAAAGCTTCCTTAATCAAACAGAAGAAAAGATCAATAAGAGATCAGCTCTAAACGCGAGGGGAGAGCGGGTCGATGGCTTTTAAAGGTTAACATGTGTTCTTTTATAATAAAACCTCGCTGGAATTTTAGACTCGGATGCAGGTGCTCTGGTACAATAAAACTTTCTTTGGGAAAAGTTGCCAATAATCTTTGTTATTGCTTGACCTTTCACTGTGGTAATGAAAGCCACCCTCCTGACATTTAAGAGGAAAGTTAAACTCCAAAAATCACAGGAGGAATTAGTTTCTGGTCTGTGCGTGAGCTATTTTATTTTCTCCCGCACTCGGTTCTTTACAACTCTTTTCTATAATTCGGTTTCCGCAGTAACAGGAGTTTATTGATTTGATCTTGCGTGACCTTTCCTGGTGCACAACATAATCTCAATGAGTAAAGCGTCTCTGAGTGGGCTGGTAGCCGGGGGAATCTCAACGTGTGTCCTACAGTCAGGGAAGCGGGGGCAATTTGAAGTTTGTTTGGTTGGGGGAGGTGTAGGGAAGGTTGGGGTGGGGGGGGGGGCGGGGGGGAGTGTACATTGGGGGAAAAGAAATGTCTCACTGAATCCCCCACCCTCTTTTCCAAAATTATGGAGGAAGTAGTCCACTAACTTTGGGAAAGTACGATATCTCTTGCTTCTTCATGCAGCATCTCCAAGGAGAACTTTTTATGTTCCTTCACTGGAATCTGAAATTCCCTGTGGAATAGTTGATTGCAAAGAACCGGTCCCAGAACTTGTCTTTTGATCCGCTGCCAGTCCAACCTTGCTCCCACGCTACCTTTATTGCTACCGACCGGACAAACGGGAAAATGTTCCGCTTCCGATGCCTCCAGGCCAGACCAAGGTCACCCCAATCTCTGTCATCGAGCTGCAGTACGCAGACAACGCCTGTGAGCGCGCACATTCAGAGGCCAAGCTATAAACCAAGGAATATGAGAGAATAGCCTCAGGCTAAACGCCCGGAAAATGAAGGTTCTCTACCAGCTCGCTCCTGCCACGCAAAACTGCCCCCCAATCATCAAGATCCCTTGGAAAATGTGGATCATTTCCCATACCCCGGGAGCCTCCTCTCGGTGCGAGCAGACATTGACAACAAAATCCAGCATCGACTCCAGTGCGTCAGTGCAGTCTTCGGAATCCAGAGCAACAGAGTGCTCGAAGACCAAGACTGCAAACCCAGCACCAAGCTCATACCCACCAACATGTGGGTTGATGCACGATCAATTGCACAAAGGCTAAAGTTGGGTACAACTGTGGCTTTATTACAGTCAGATGCGAGGCCTCCTGCTGTAGCTGGCGAAATGGCAGGGCACTGGAGGTCATGCATATTTATGTAGTTCTCCGTGGGCGGAGCCAGCAGACAGGAGCTACCGGCGAACCTGGAGTGCAGGTCCTACCTTACATCTCCTATTACAGTGGTTCACCACATGGGTATCGCTTGCCTTAGAATGCACAAGCTGGAGAAAAAGGTGAAGGCGCCAATCACCTCTAGCGTCAGAGGGTGGGTCATGCAGAGGCCAAGTGTAAACAGAGAGCGCAGAATCGAGATCGTCCCACCCACCCACCTCATCAAACACCCCCTGCCAAACCTGTGGCAGAGTCTGGGGATCCAGGATTTGATCGCTCAGCCATCCACCTCCCCGGAGTGGAAACACATCATTCTCGATGCTGAGGGACTGCCCAAGAAGATTAAAGACAGATGAAATATCAAGTTTTGGAGCTTCAACAAAGTCCAGCTATAGCCCCCTGAGATGCTGGGTGTGATGTGATTAAAGTCTCGCCCGAAATTCAAAAAGATTTTGTGGTGTTGGGCGTTCTGACACACAGATGAGCCAACACGGTTGTATATGGTACAACGCTATTTTATTTAAACTTTCTATGTACAGTTTTGTCTTGATACTCTGCACGTGGGGATTCCCTGTTTGTGATCTTGTAACAGGTCTTGTCCGTGTCTTTGTCCCCAGACCTACTGTCCACTAGGTGTCGTGCTCGTGCTTTTATGTGGTTGCTGTCCTTGTGTGTGATTGGTTGTGGTGTTGTGTGCTCTGATTTGTCTGTTGGTGTGTCCATCATGATGTGTGTGTTTGAATATCATGACATCCCCCCTTTTTACAAAGATATGTAAAAGATATATTGGGCAGCACGGTAGCACAAGTGATTAGCACTGTGGCTTCACAGCGCCAGGGCCCCAGGTTCGATTCCCCGCTGGGTCACTGTCTGTGCGGAGTTTGCACGTTCTCCCCGTGTGTGCGTGGGTTTTCTCCGGGTGCTCCGGTTTCCTCCCACAGTCCAAAGACGTGCAGGTTAGGTGGATTGGCCATGCTAAATTACCCGTAGTGTCCATAAGGGTTGGGAGGGGTTATTGGGTTGCGGGGAAAAGGTGGAAGTGAGGGATTAATGTGGGTCGGTGCAGACTCGATGGGCCGAATGGCCTCCTTCTGCACTGTATGTTCTATGTGCCTACGTGGTAATAAATATGATCGCGTCGTGAGTGCATCTAAGAGTGTGTGTGTGTTGTGTACAGCATGTGCATATGACGTAACTATTTACATGGGGCGATGTCGGGTGCGTCACATGAACAAGGTTGTACCATAACAGAACATGAATGCGAACGAGAAAAAAAGCTTGAACAGTGGTCCAGTCAGACGATATCTGGAACGATAAACAACAACAGGTTATCATATAAAATTGTGTAACTTGTTAAACATATGAACGGTGTTATAAGTCCAGTCTAATGGGCTTGCGACGATTTTGGGCTGTATTTCACAGATTTTGCCGAGGTGCGTGAGGCGGAACTGAAAATGCACGGCCTGTTCGCTCCCCGCCATTGCTACCGCCGCCGACTCAGACTGTCGACTCAAGCGTCGGATGGCCAACTAGCAGGAAGGTGGTCATTTAGGGGTGTGAAAGGGCGGCTCTGTGTCCAATCAGGAGTCTAGGCTGGGGTGCCATGCAACCGGGAGGCAATGCTGTGCACGGGGTTGGTCAGCAATTTAAAGGCACTCTGTTCTCTGAATCTGTCTTTATCTCTGACCGAAGGCTCAAAAGAAAATTGAACTCAAAAATCATGCAGGCATTGTCACCTTCACCATTCACCCATGGCCCAGTAGCAGTTCTTTTCTTCCATTCTTGTGTGGCCTTGTGATAGCTGCCGTAAAACAGTCCCAAACCTTCTCCTGCCTGACGCCCGGAAATTGCAACGGACAATGGAAAACCCCAGATTTTTAAAAAGCACCATAGTGATTAAAATCTGAATGCTCAGGTGGTTAGAACGAGAGGAACATGGGTATCTTGGAGGGTTACAGTTATGGAGAGAGTTACAGAGATATGGAGGGGCAAGGTTAGGGAGGGATTTGAACACTGAGCTCGCAGTGCCATAGATGGCAACGATCTTGCACAAATAGTTGGAATGTCCGGTTCTCCCTCCTCAGGTTCCGCACCTGACCCATTATTAAAACTTCTTCGACGATCACTCGCTAACGAGTATGATTGTCCACCTAAGAAACTCCATGGCTTCTGTGGGTCCTTGTGTGGCTGATCAGCCCGATCTTAGAGCCGCGTCTCCAACCCCACACTTGGCAGGTGTTTCCAGAAGGTGGGATTGGTCCTTGGAATTGAGATTGCGGGTATTCCTCTCTCAGGCTCCTTTTCTGGACAGGTGTTCTCGAAGAATTGTGACCCTTCAATCAGAAGGTTCCTCCAAGTAAATCTCGCCTGAGCAAGGGCCTCCCAGGCATGGCATCTGTACATTTCTTGAGGTAAGCCTTCAGGGTGTCTTTGAAGCTCTTCCTTTGTCCTCCTCTTGTTCGGGAGCCTTCCTTGAGCTGGGAAAAGAAGGTTTGCTTCGGCAGTCGGGACTCTGGCAAGGTCCACAGGGGTTGTGGTGAGCAATGTAGACCTCTTCAATGCTTTTGATATGAGAGCACAAGACGATATGGGCCGGGATTCCCAGAGCCTCTGTGCCGCAATTGCACATGGTGTGGGGGCGGAGACTGGGCGTCAGAACCGCGATCGGGTCCGACGCCACTCCTGCGATTCTCCGGGGACCAGAGAATTGCCGGAAATCGCGCGCGCGCGGTCGACGCGGCGCTGGTTGGGAGCCATTGAAAGAGGCCCCCGCCGGCAACTGGCCGAGATCCCGCTGGCGTGGTTCACGCATGGTTCCACCCGGCGGGCATTCAGAGTGGCGGCTGATGACTCAGTCCGCGTCCACCCTAGTGGGTGGCGGGGGGATCTGTCACTGGGGAGGGGGGGGTCTCCAGGGCAGACAGGCTCGCGATCGGGGCCATCGATCGGCGGTCGCGTGCGATCTGGGGGGGGGGCCTATATTGTTGGGGCTGGTCCGTGGTGTGGGTCCGCCATGTTGCGCGGGTCTGCCGCCGCAGGCCACCGCCGCGCACGTGCGCGAACCCCGGTCGGAAGTGCAGGGCCCTGTATCGGCAGCCGGAGCTGCAAGGAGCACTCCGGAGCCCTGCTAGCCCCTCTCAGGGAGGAGAATCACTCTGGACTTTCTCCAGGAAAGTCCAGAGTGATTTGCGCCCGTTTTCTCGCGGGGTTGTGGGGACATAGCCCCATTAACAGAGAATTCCGCCCATGGATTGGGACTAACCCATCGACCACACTCATTCAGAATACAGGTGATGTGTCATGGATGTCCTCCCCATTCAAATTGCATGATACTAGATGGATGGAGGCCATTCAGCCCATCAAGCCTGTTGTGGAACTCTGAAAGAGAGTTCCACCTCACTGCTTCAATTCCATAGCCCTGCATTTTTTTCCTTTCCAAGTATTTATCCAATTCTGTTTGAAAGACACAACTCAATCTGTTTCCACCATCCTTTCCAGATCACACCGCACTGTGTAAACCTAAGTCTCCTCTTTCTCCCAACTCTTATTTTGCCTTTTATCTGAATTCAATGTCCTCGGGTTCCTGACCCTCTCTGGCATCGCTAGATCTCTCAGAATTAGAACAAAGAAAAGAAAAGTATAACACTTCTCAAGCCAGCAATTCTGAACATTTCTATTCAATCCCTACTTATGGCTTCTCTGCTCAAGGGAAAACAATCCCAGCTCCTCTAGTATCACCACATAATTGAAGACCCTCAGCCCTGGTACCACACTTGCCAATGAATCACAAGGTTGTGAGTTCAAATTCCACTCCAGAGACTGGAACATGAAATCTAAGCTGACCCGAGCCTCTGACAACGAAGATTAACTACACTTCAAAATTACTTCTGTAATTGTAAAGCAATTTGGAACATCCTGAACCCATGTAAGGTGTCGCCATTCCCCCAAACCTTCTCAACATACACAGGTACATATGAATTAGCAGTGAAGGTAGGCATCTCAGCACTTGAACCTGCTCCACCATTCAATAAGATCATAGAATCACTGCAGTGCAGAAGGTGGCCAATCGATCCATCATGTCTGCACTGACCCACTGGAAGAGTACCCTACCTCGGCCCATGCCCCACCATATCCTCGTAACCCAGTAACCCCACTGTGGCACCATCGATCACACACGAGGCGAGACGTAGAGAAACTCAATCGAGGCTTTATTGAGCAGACTTGTTCCCCAGCAGCTCAGTTACAGAATGCAGCTGCTGGGAGAAACCGGGTTCTTATACCCCGCCTTTCTGGGTGGAGCCCAGTAGGCGGCAGATCCAATCAGAACCCAGTATCTGTCCACCAATAGCCCCTCGGCATCATGGTGTACCGTATTCCCCCTAATACATACCACCACACCCACCTAACCTTTTCAACACTGAGGAGTAAATTTATCATGGCTAATCCACCTAACCTGCGCATCTTTGGATTGTGGGAGGTAACCGGAGCACTTGGAGGAAACCCACGCAGATAAAGGGAGAACGTGCAAACTCCACACAGTCGCCCAAGGCCAGAATCGAACCCGGGTCCCTGATGCTGTGAGGCAGCAGTGCTAACCACTATGCCATCGAGTGGCCTTCGTGGCTGATCGGATCCGAAGGCTAACCTCACATTCCTGCCTACTCCTGGATAATCTGTTACAACCTTGTTAATCACGAATCTATCTTGCTCGGCTTCCCCTGCCTTTTGAGGAAGAGAGTTCCAAGATTCAGGACCCTCTGAGAGAGAAACCTCTCCTTATCTCGGTCTTAAATGAGTGACCCCATATTTTTAAACAGTGGCCCCTAGTTCTAGATTTTCCGACAAGAGGAAACATCCTTTCCACATCCACCCTGTCAACACCCCTCAGGATCTTAAAGATTTCGATCATTCGCTGCTTACTCTTCTGAACTCCAGTGGATGCAAATCTAACCTGCCCCTGAAGGCATGATGCTGAAACCTTTCCTGGGGGGGGGGGGAAATGTCTCATGCAATGGTGGAATGAATACAGCACGGAAGCATGGCACTCAGCCCATCATGCCTGTGCTAGCCCTTTGAAAGAGCTATGTCTGAGGCAAAATACAGAAGGTTGTCCACTCACCCAAGGACTGAAACCTGGGGCGGGATTCTGCAGGGCGAGCAAGGGGGAAGGAGCAGCGTGAAACACTCCGGAAACGGGCCGCCCAAAAGGTGCGGAATCCTCGGCACCTTCAGGGGCTAGGCCAGCGGTGGAGTGGTATGCGCCACCCCAGCCGGCGGGGAAGGGACTTGGCACCGTGCCAACCGGCGACGAAGGGCCTCTGCCGGCCGGCGGGAGTTGACGCATATGCAAGAGCGCCAGCGTGTGCTGGTGTTATCCCAGCGCATCTCCGCGTCGGCCATCGCGGAGGAATACCAGCCGACACGGAGGAATAGAGTGCCCCCATGGCACAGGCCCACCCGCGGATCGGTGGTCCCCGATCGCGGGCCAGGCCACCGTGGGGGCACCTCCTGGGGCCCGATCCCCCCGCGCCACGCCCCCCCCCCCGAGGACCCCGGAGGCCGCCCGCATCGGCAGTAAGTACCTACTGTAATTTACACAGGCGGGACTGGCAAAGAACGGGCGGCCACTCGGCCCATCGCGGGCCGGAAAATCGCCGGGGGGACCACTGCCAGCGGCCGCCGACCGGCGCGATTCCCACCCCCGCCAAATCTACGGTGCCAGAGAATTTGGCAGCTGGTGGTGACGGAATTCATGCCGCCCCCCCCCCCCCCCCGGGCGATTCTCCGACCCGGCGGGAGTTCAGAGAATCCCGCCCCTGCTCTTCCGGTAAATTCTTTTCCACCAACCATTCCAATTCCCAGCAACAAAAAATAATAACAGTGAGAAGCGACGAACTATCTCCAACTTTTAAAAAAATATTATCAGATTTCAATTTTGAAAGAAGCTGCTGACTGGCGTGATGGTAGTAAATTCGTCTGGGTAGGTCGACAGTTTAATAATTCAGAAGCCTGAGATTAAAGCGGATCAGTATAACCATTTTATTAAGAGCTGTTGCAATTAGTTTGAACAAAAGATCTGAAAAAAATCAGTCTCGACATTTCAATAACAGAGAAAATTGCTTTAAGGGCATATTCAGCATCTAATTTTCAAAAATGAAACCCGGCTTTTTTTTTATTGTATTGAAAGTCTCATTCATTATTTAGTTGCTCCCTCAATGCGGCACACAACCATTGGTCCAGCCTGCTCGACAAGAGCACTCATATTGGTGTTATGTGCTCAAATAATACTCACAATGCTGCAACAAATTGTGCATATCATATAAAGCTTTTTGCAATTTGCAAAGCCAGTTGGATTATACATTCCCCCCCAACATCACCGTGAATTTTTTCGTGTCCCTTTTGCTGACTGTTGTCGGGGCACAGACAGCCAGGGAGCAATAAACCTTCCATCTGGTTCAGGATCCAAGTGCTATTCGGCTACAGAATCCATCACAGCTCAGCTCGATTTGGTCTTCAGAAAACAGCACGGGAGCCTTAGTGATCAGGAATGGGAACAGGAGTCCTTCCCCCCCCTCCGATGACCTGGTTCGTCCCTCAACCAACATCGCTAATCACAGATTGTTGGTCAATGTTGTTTGTTGGAGCTTCCTGGGTTCAAATTGGCTGCCAGGTTTCCGACATAATAATTATGACTCCACTCTCAAATGCTGCATTGACAGGGAAGTACTTTAGGAAGCTCCAACGTTGTAAAATATGCAAATGTAGGTTCTTAATTTCCTTCTTCCAGTACTTTACCCCATTTCCTATTTTGAAACTCTGATTCTGCGAGATTCAGTGTAAGTTATCTGTCGCGATAAATGACTCATTGGACACATTCTTACTGGCAGCATTCTTACTGGCAATGAGATTACTCCATTCTGTCCACATTAATTCTTTAATTTTAACTCAGTCAAAGGAGAGGATCCAGAGAAGATGCAAAGGTAGACAGAAAGATAGATAGATAGATAGATAGATAGATGAATGGCGGGACTAAAGAAACACAGTCGTAAGGAGAATGGTTCACTGCAGTACAACATTCCCTTTAGCTTGCTGCATGAAACAACCCAGGTACAGCACAGGGTGAGATACAGAGTAAAGCTCCCTCTACACTGTCCCCATCAAACACTCCCAGAACAGGTACAGCACGGGGTTAGATACAGAGTAAAGCTCCCTCTACACTGTCCCCATCAAACACTCCCAGGACAGATACAGCACGGGGTTAGTTACAGAGTAAAGCTCCCTCTACACTATCCCCATCAAAGACTCCCAGGACAGGGACAGCACGGGGTTAGATACAGAGTAAAGCTCCCTCTACACTGTCCCCATCAAACACTCCCAGGACAGGTACAGCACGGGGTTAGATACAGAGTAAAGCTCCCTCTACACTGTCCCCATAAAACACTCCCAGGACAGGTACAGTACAGGGTTAGATACAGAGTAAAGCTCCCTCTACACTGACCGCAGCAAACACTCCCAGGACAGATACAGCACGGGGTTAGACACAGAGTAAAGCTCCCTCTGCACTGTCCCCATCAAACACTCCCAGGACAAGTATAGCACAGGGTTAGCTACAGAATAAAGCTCCCTCTACACTGTCCCCACCAAACACGCCCAGTACAGGTGTAGCACAGGTACAGAGTAAAGCTCCCTCTACACTATCCCCATCAAACACTCCCAAGGCAGGTATAGCACAGGGTTAGATACAGAGCAAAGTTCCTTCTATACTTGGGCAGCACTGTAGCACAAGTGGATAGCACTGTGGCTTCACAGCGCCAGGGTCCCAGGTTCGATTCCCCGCTGGGTCACTGTCTGTGTGGAGTCTGCACATTCTCCCCGTGTCTGCGTGGGTTTCCTCCGGGTGCTCCGGTTTCCTCCACAGTCCAAAGACGTGCAGGTTAGGTGGATTGGCTATGATAAATTGCCCTTAGTGACCAAAAAGGTTAGATGGGGTTATTGGGTTACGGGGATAGGGTGGAAGTGAGGGCTTAAGTGGGTCGGTGCAGACTCGATGGGCCGAATGACCTCCTTCTGCACTGTATGTTCTATGTTCTATGTTCACTGTCCTCATCAAATACTCCCCAGGAAAGGTACATCACGGGGTTAAATACAGAGTAAAGCTCCTTCCACACTTGCCCCATCAAACATTCCCAGGGCAGGTACAGCATGGGGTTAGATGCAGAGTAAAGCTCCCTGTACACTGTCCCCATCAAATACTCCCAGGACAGGGACAGAACGGGGTTAGATACAGAGTAAAGCTCCCTCTACACCGTCCCCCAACAAACACTCCCAGGGCAGGGACAGCACGAGGTTAGATACAGAGTAAAGCTCCTTCCACACTTGCCCCATCAATCACTCCAAGGGCAGGTACAGCACAGGGTTAGATACAGAGTGTAGTACCCTCAATAACGACGCTCGAGAGTAAACGGTAAAGAAGGCTTTAATAAGCTAAGAACTAGCCTGGTGCCGAGACGGGTGCTAACTGGGTGCCGCCTGCAAGGCGGCCCCTTATATACAACTCCCAGGTGGGCGGATACGGAGGCGGAGTCCGCCAGGGATCCAAGCCCGGTCTTAAAGGGCACATCACCTTACATGATGATAAGGCTACAGTAATACAATAACCGTTCATCACATTCACCCCCTGTTTAAAAAAAAAAACGAAGTCCGGCGGGGGTGAAGTGGAATCACAAGTCCATTCCTTTCGGCGGCCTGGTCGTCCTTATCGACCACCTCAGCTCGGGCGGTGGTGCGGCGGCCACGGACGTCTTAGTTGAGGGATCGTCCGGGAGCACGGTGGTCGGAGCCTTGGTCCGGGTCAGGGTTGGGGATCGGGGCGCAGGGGAAATATCTGGGGCTGGGGGTAGCGGTGCCGGCGGGGGGGTGTAAGGGAGCGCGCACGGTCGGTGTCCACCGACTGGGAGTGGGACCGGGAAGGGGGGGGCGGGAGAGTAGTGGGTGCCAGATCCCGCAGGGGAGCCGTGAGGGAGGGGGCGTCTGCAGTGGGGGAACCAGCAGGTGCCAGATCCCGGAGGGAAGCTGTATCTTGCCTGCCGTTGGGGTACTCGACGTAGGCGTAACTGTGGTACGCATGTAGTAATCGGACCCTCTCGACCAGTGGGTCCGTTTTATGGCTTCTCGCGTGCCTCCGGAGAAGAACAGGTCCCGGAGCCGTCAGCCAAGGTGGAAGCGAGACCCTGGAGGTGGACTTCCTGGGGAAGACAAACAAGGGATTGTGAGGTGTGAGGTGTCTCATTCATGGCCGTGCAGAGGAGCGACCTAATGGAGTGTAGGGCATCGGGTAGGACCTCCTGCCAGTGGGTGGTTGGGAGACTTCTCGACCGTAGGGCCAGAAGGACAGCCTTCCAAACTGTCGCGTTCTACCTCTCCACCTGCCCGTTTCTCCGCGGGTTATAACTGGTCGTTCTGCCTTGAGGCGATGCCTTTGCTTAGCAGATACTGACGCAGTTCATCGCTCATGAACGATGTACCCCTGTCGCTGTGGATATAAGCGGGGAAAATAAACAGGGTGAAGATGCTGTGCAGTACCTTTATCACGGTAGCCGAGGTCATGTCGGGACAGGGGACGGCGAATGGGAAGAGGGAGAACTCGTCAATGACGGTGAGGAAGTAGGCATTGTGGTTGGTGGACGGGAGGGGGCCCTTGAAGTCCACACTTAGTCGCTCAAAGGGCCCAGAGGCCTTCACAAGACAAGCCTTGTCTGGCCGGTAGAAATGCGTAGATCTAGCAAGCCCTGGTCATGGCCTTGACCTCCTCGGTTGAGTAAGGTAGGTTGCGGGACTTGATAAAGTGGACGAGCCGGATAACCCCTGGGTGACAGATGTCATTGTGGATGGCTTGCAGGCGGTCCTCCTGCGCGTTGGCGCACGTGCCGCGGGACAGGGCATCTGCGGGTTCGTTGACGATACTTGATATCATACATGTAGGTGGAGAGTTCGATCCTCCACCTCAAAATTTTATCATTTTTTATTTTGCCCCGTTGTGCGTTATCAAACATGAAGGCTACCGACCGTTGGTCGGTGACGCGGGTGAACCTCCTACCGGCTGGGTAGTGCCTCCAGTGCCGCGCAGCCTTCACAATGGCTTGTGCCTCCTTCTCGACTGCAGAGTGCCGGATCTCGGAGGCGGTGAGGGTCTGGGAGAAGAACACTACTGGTCTGCCTGCCTGGTTGAGGGTAGCAGCCATGGCGATGTCTGACGCATCGCTCTCTACCTGGAAAGGGATAGTTTCGTCCACCGGGTGCATAGCGGCCTTGGTGATATCGGCCTTGATGCGGCTGAAGGCCAATCGGGCCTCAGTCACAGGGGAAATATCGTGGTCTTTATGAGTGGGCGGGCCTTGTCCGCTTATTTGGGGACCCACTGGGCGTAATAGGAGAAAAGCCCCAAGCACCGTTTGAGGACCTTGAGGCTGCGGGGGAGGGGAAGTTCCTTAAGGGGGCGCATGCGGTCTGGGTCGGGACCTAGGACCCCGTTTTCCACAACATCGCCGAGGATGGCTAGCCAGGTTGTGTGGAAAATGCATTTTTCCTTGTTATAGGTCAGGTTGAGGGCTCGGGCGATCTGGAGGAACTTTTCGAGGTTCGCGTCATGGTCCTTCTGATCATGGTCGCAGATGGTGACGTTGTCCAAGTAAGGGTATGTAGCCCACAAGCCATACTGGTTCACCATTTGGTCCATCGTGCTCTGGAAGACGGAGAACCCATTTGTGACGCCGAAGGGGACCCTGAGGGAAGAGCCGGCCGGCTGCTTCAAAGGCAGTATAGGGGCGGTCTTTCGGTCGGATAGGGAGCTGGTGGTAGCCGGATTTGAGATCGACCGTGGAAAATACCCGGTATTGGGCGATCCGATTTACCATTTCCGCGATGCGAGGAAGGGGGTACGCATCAAGCTGCGTGAAGCGGTTTATGGTCTGGCTATAATCCACGACCATCCGTTTCTTCTCCCCGGACCGGACTACCACCACTTGCGCTCTCCAAGGGCTGTTGCTAGCCTCGATGACCCCCTCTGCCAGTAAACGCTGGACCTCTGACTTGATAAAAGTCATGTCTTGGGCACTGTACCGCCGGCTCCTGGTGGCGACGGGCTTACAGTCGGGGGAGTGAGGTTCGCGAATAGAGAGGGGGGTGTGAGTTTCAGTGTCGCAAAGCTGCATACCGTGAGGGTATGGGGTACGGGCAAGGGTCCGCCGAACTTCAGTGTCAGGCTTCGGTGGCTGCACTATAATCCAGTCCGAGCAGCAGGGGATGCAGAGGTGAGGGAGAATATACAGTTTGAAACGGGTAAATTTGGCGCCCTGGATTGAGAGAACCGCAATACCCCTTGATTTGGACCGAGTGGGACCCGGATGGGAGGGCTATGGTTTGGGACACGGGATGGGTGCGCAAGGAGCAGCGTCTTACCTTTTCTGGATGAATAAAGCTCTCCGTGCTCCCGGAGTCGAAAAGGCATGGAGTGTCGCGCCCGTTGACCTGGACCTGCTTCATAGAGTTCTACAGGTGTTTTGGTTGCGTTTGGTCGAGGGTGATCGCTCCCAGTTGCGGGTAGTCCGAGTCCCCAGCTTAGTCGGATTCGTAAAATAGCCGTCGCCGTCGGCCGCACGTGTCGGGTCGAGAAGATAGCCGCCACCAAGATGGCCCCCCCATGATTCGCACGAGGCAGCTGATGCATCAGAAGGGTGCATGTCGGGTCGATGCGCAGCCACTTTGTGAGGCCTGCGGGCCTGTGAGCCTGATTTTTGGGCCTGCTGTTCTTTGTGTTTCTGGCCCTTGGGCCTGGCCAGGCTGACCCGAGCAAAATGCCCCTTCTTCCCGCAGTCGCTGCAGATTGTGGAGCAGGCTGGGCAGCGTGGGCGTGGGTGCTGGCCCTGCCCACAGAAATAGCACGGTGTGCCCCCAGTCTGGGTGGGTCGCCACACGACGCAGGCCCGTAATGTGGCCGAGTCTGGGGAAGTCTGAGGGGGGGCTCGCAGGGTCCGCGGGGTACATGCCTAAATTATGTCGGGCCACTTCCAGCAAGGTGGCAAGCGTTAGTGTGTCCTGGAGGTCTTTTGCCCCGTTTTCGAGTAGTCGTTGCTGGATGTAGGTCGAACGGATGCCGGACACGAAAGCGTCTCTGATGTGCAGGTTCATATGGATATCCCCCCGTCACATCCTGATGATTACAGTTCCTGGTGAGCACAGTGAGTTTTTCTACGAATTCGTCTAGCGTTGCCCCTGAGTGCTGCAGGCAGGTAGAGAGCAGATGCCGGGCATGTACCTTGTTGATGGGTTTGACAAACCGCTTGCGTAGTATCTCGGCTGCCTCTTCGTAGGTAGTCGCCTTTTCGAGCGTGGCGGAGATTCTGTGACTCATCTGGGCGTGGGGTAGGCGCAGCTTGCATGGCTCCAGGATGGGAGTCTCTGAGGAGTTCAGGTAGGCCTCGAAGCATCGGAGCCAGTATTGAAAAATTTCCTTTACCTCCGGTGTCCGTGCTTCCAGATTGAGCTTCTCTGGTTTTAGGCCTGTGCCTATCCTGTTGTAGTTTAGCTTATTACATTTTAATACCCTCAATAACAATGCGAGAGAGTAAAACGGTAAAGAAGGCTTTAATAAGCTAAGAACTAGCCTGGTGCCGAGACGGATGCCTACTGGGTGCCGCCTGCAAGGCGGCTCCTTATATACGACTCCCAGCTGTGCAGAGCCGGAGGCGGAGTCCCCCAGGATTCCAAGCCCGGTCTTAAAGGGGACATCACCTTACATGATGATAAGGGTACAGTAATACAATAACCGTTCATCACACAGAGTAAAGCTCTCACTATACTGTCCCCATCAAACGCTCCCAGGACTGGTACAGCATGGGGTTAAATACAGAGTAAAGCTCCCTTTACTCTGTCCCCCAACAAAAAGCCCCAGGACAGGTACAGCACGGGGTTAGATACAGACTAAAGCTCCTTCCACATTGTCCCATCAAACATTCCCAGGACAGGTACAGCACGGGGTTAGATACAGGGTAAATTTCTTTGCACACTGGCCCCATCAAACACACCCAGGACAGGTACAGCACAGGGTTAGATACAGAGTAAAGCTCCCTCTATACTGTCCCATCAAACACTTCCAGGACAGGTACAGCACGGTGTTAGATACAGAGTTAAGCTCCCTCTATACTATCCCATCAAACACTTCCAGGACAGGTACAGCACAGGGTTAGATACAGAGTAAAGCTCCCTCTACACTGTCCCATCAAACACTCCCAGGACATGTACAGCATGGGGTTAAATACAGAGTAAAGCTCCCTCTACACTGTCCCATCAAACACTCCCAGGGCAGATACAGTACGAGTTAGATATAGAGTAAAGCTCCCTCTATACTATCCCATCAAATACTTCCAGGACAGGTACAGCACAGAGTTAGATACAGAGTAAAGCTCCCTCTACACTGTCCCATCAAACACTCCCAGGACAGGTACAGCATGGGGTTAGATACAGAGTAAAGCTCCCTCTACACTGTCCCATCAAACACTCCCAGGGCAGATACAGTACGAGTTAGATACAGAGTAAAGCTCCCTCTGCCCTATCCTAGACTAGCATAGATTAGATTTAGATTTATTGCCACGTGTTCCGAGGTACAATGAAAAGCATTGTTCTGCGTACAGTCCAGACAGATTGTTCCACACTTGAAAACATAGAACATACGATTAATACATGAGGATACATAATAAAAATGCATAAACATAGACAGCGGGTAAAGCATATGGTATGCAGTGCTACAACTCTAGAGAAGATGCGTAGAAAGTTCAGTCCATAAGATCAGTTCATACCCTAAAATGCGCATTTAGGAATCTGGTAACAGCGGGGAAGAAGCTATTTTTGAGTCTGTTGGTGCATGTTCTCAAACTTTTGTATCTTCTGCCCAATGGAAGAGATTGGAAGAAAGAATCACCCGGGTGGGGGAGGGGTCTTTTATTATGCTGCCCGCTTTCCCAAGGCAGCGGGAGGTGTAGATGGAGTCAATGGATGTGAGGCAGGTTTGTGTGATGGACTGGGCTGTGTTCAAGACTCTCTGTAGTATCTTACGATCTTGGGACGAGCAGTTGTCATACCAGGCTGCGATGCAGCCAGATAGGATGCTTTCTACGGTGTATCTATTAAAATTGATAAGAGCCAATGTGTCCATGCCGAGTTTCCTTAGTTTGCTGAGGATGTATAGGCGCTGTTGTGCTTTCTTGGTCATAGTGTCAATGTGCGTGGACCAGACAGATTGTTGGTGATGTGCACACCTAGGAATGTGAAGCTGTTAACCATCTCCACCTCGGCACCATTGATGCCGACAGGGGTTTGTACAGTACTTTGCTTCCTGAAGTCAATGATCAGCTCCTTAGTTTTGCTGACATTGAGGGAGAGGTTGTTGTCGTTGCACCACTCCACTAGGTTCTCTATCTCCATCATGTATTCTGACTCATCGTCGTTTGAGATCTGACCCACTACGGTTGTGTCATCATCAAATTAGTAGATGGAATTGGAGCTGAATTTTGCCACACAGTCATGTGTGTATAGGGAGTATAGTAGGGGGCTAAGTATACAGCCTTGCAGAGCCCCGGTATTGAAGACTATCATGGAGGTGTTGTTGTTTATCCTTACTGATTGTGGTCTATTGGTCAGGAAGTTAAGGATCTAGTTGCAGAGAGAGGAGCTGAGACCTAAGTTTTGGAGCTTTGATATGAGCTTGACTGGGATTATGGTGTTGAAGGCGGGGCTGTAGTCAATCAACAGGAGTCTGACGCAGGAGTCATTGTTATCGAGATGCTCCAGGGATGAGAGTAGGGCCAGGGAGATGGTGTCTGCTGTGAACCAGTTGAGGCGGTATGCGAATTGCAGTAGATCAAGGCAATCTGGAAGGTTGAAGTTGATGTATCTCATGACTAACCTCCCGAAACACGACATAAGAATTGATGTCAGGGCCACTGGTCGGTAGCCATTGAGGCACATTGTCTGGTTCTTCTTTGGCACCAGTATGATGGTGGATTTCTTGAACCAGGTGAGGACCTCAGAGTAGAATAGGGAGAGGTTAAAGATGCCTGAGAACACACCCGCCAGTTGGTCCGCGCAGGACCTGAGTGCATGACCAGGGACTCCGTCAGGAGCCATTGCTTTATGTGGGTTCACTTTTGAGAAGGTCGATCTAGTTTCTGAGACTGTGACGGGAGGTCTGGGTGTGTCCGAGGCTTTTGGGGCTGGTGACATCGGTTCATTGGTTTCCTGCTCGACCGAGCACAGAATGAATTGCGTTCATTGTGGAGAGGTCCCCTGTTGCCGGAGATTCTACTCGGCTTTGCTTTGTAGCCCATTATGTGGTTTAAGCCTTGCCATGACCGATGAGAATTTGTGTCATTAGTCTGGGACGTTAGCTTAGTCTGGTATTTTCTCTTGGATTCACTGATGGCTTTGCTGAGTGAATACTTTGCATCAGTATTCACCAAAGAGAAGAAATTGGTAGATGTTGAGCCTGGAGAAGGGTGTGTAGATAGCCTGGGTCACATTGAGATCCAAAAAGACGAGGTGTTGGGTGTCTTAAAAAATATTAAGGTAGATAAGTCCCCAGGGCCTGATGGGATCTACCCCAGAATACTGAAGGAGGCTGGAGAGGAAATTGCTGAGGCCTTGACAGAAATCTTTGGATCCTCACTGTCTTCAGGGGATGTCCCGGAGGACTGGAGAATAGCCAATGTTGTTCCTCTGTTTAAGAAGGGTAGCAAGGATAATCCCGGGAACTACAGGCCGGTGAGCCTTACTTCAGTGGTAGGGAAATTACTGGAGAGAATTCTTCGAGACAGGATCTACTCCCATTTGGAAGCAAATGGACGTATTAGTGAGAGGCAGCATGGTTTTGTGAAGGGGAGGTCGTGTCTTACTAACTTGATAGAGTTTTTCGAGGAGGTCACTAAGATGATTGATGCAGGTAGGGCAGTGGATGTTGTCTATATGGACTTCAGTAAGGCCTTTGACAAGGTCCCTCATGGTAGACTAGTACAAAAGGTGAAGTCACACGGGATCAGGGGTGAGCTGGCAAGGTGGATACAGAACTGGCTAGGCCATAGAAGGCAGAGAGTAGCAATGGAGGGATGCTTTTCTAATTGGAGGGCTGTGACCAGTGGTGTTCCACAGGGATCAGTGCTGGGACCTTTGCTCTTTGTAGTATATTTAAATGATTTGGAGGAAAATGTAACTGGTCTGATTAGTAAGTTTGCAGACGACACAAAGGTTGGTGGAATTGCGGATAGCGATGAGGACTGTCAGAGGATACAGCAGGATTTAGATTGTTTGGAGACTTGGGCGGAGAGATGGCAGATGGAGTTTAATCCAGACAAGTGTGAGGTAATGCATTTTGGAAGGTCTAATGCAGGTAGGGAATATACAGTGAATGGTAGAACCCTCAAGAGTATTGAAAGTCAAAGAGATTTCGGAGTACAGGTCCACAGGTCATTGAAAGGGGCAACACAGGTGGAGAAGGTAGTCAAGAAGGCATACGGCATGCTTGCCTTCATTGGCCGAGGCATTGAGTATAAGAATTGGCAAGTCATGTTGCAGCTGTATAGAACCTTAGTTAGGCCACACTTGGAGTATAGTGTTCAATTCTGGTCACCACACTACCAGAAGGATGTGGAGGCTTTAGAGAGGGTGCAGAAGAGATTTACCAGAATGTTGCCTGGTATGGAGGGCATTAGCTATGAGGAGCGGTTGAATAAACTCGGTTTGTTCTCACTGGAACGAAGGAGGTTGAGGGGAGACCTGATAGAGGTCTACAAAATTATGAGGTCATAGACAGAGTGGATAGTCAGAGGCTTTTCCCCAGGGTAGAGGGGTCAATTACTAGGGGGCATAGGTTTAAGGTAAGAAGGGCAAGGTTTAGAGTAGATGTACGAGGCAAGTTTTTTACGCAGAGGGTAGTGGGTGTCTGGAACTCGCTACCGGAGGAGGTGGTGGAAGCAGGGACGATAGTGACATTTAAGGGGCATCTTGACAAATACATGAATGGGATGAGAATAGAGGGATACGGACCCAGGAAGTGCAGAAGATTGTAGTTTAGTCGGGCAGCATGGTCGGCACGGGCTTGGAGGGCCGAAGGGCCTGTTCCTGTGCTGTACATTTCTTTGTTCTTTGTTGAGGTCGTACTGAGATTTCTAGTCCCAGTCAGGGTCACCCGCCTTGAACGCCTCAGACCTGGACTTCAGTAGGGAGTTAGACCCTAACTCTCCCAGTTAAACCCTGGTTTGCGGTTGTGGAACGCACATACTACCTTCATTGGCATGCAGCCCTCGACACTTTTACTGATAAATTCTGTGACGGAAGTGAAGTACTTGTTGAGGTTGGCCGCCGAGTTCTTGGCAGTACGGTGGCACAGTGCTGAGCATGGTTGCTTCACAGCGCCAGGGGCCCGGGTTCGATTCCCGGCTTGTGTCTCTGTCTATGTGGAGTCTGCACATTCTCCCCGTGTCTGCGTGGGTTTCCTCTGGATGCTCCCGTTTCCTCTCACAAGTCCCAAAAGACGTGCTTGTTCGGTGAATTGGGCATTCTGAATTCTCCCTCAGTATTCCCGAACAAGCGCCGGATTGTGGCCATAAGACCATAAGACATAGGAGCGGAAGTAAGGCCATTCGGCACATCGAGTCCACTCCACCATTCAATCATGGCTGATTTCAACTCCATTTACCCGCTCTCTCTCCATAGCCCTTAATTCCTCGAGAAATCAAGAATTTATCAACTTCTGTCTTAAAGACACTCAACGTCCCGGCCTCCACCGCCCTCTGCGGCAATGAATTCCACACACCCACCACTCTCTGGCTGAAGAAATTTCTCCTCATCTCTGTTCTAAAGTGACTCCTTTTTATTCTAAGGCTGTGCCCCTGGGTCCTCGTCTCCCCTGCTAATGGAAACAACTTCCCTACGTCCACCCTATCTAAGCCATTCATTGTCTTGTAAGTTTCTATTAGATGTCCCCTCAACCTCCTAAACTCCAATGAATATAATCACAGGATCCTCAGACGTTCATCGTATGTTAGGTCTACCATTCCTGGGATCATCCGTGTGAATCTCCGCTGGACCCGCTCCAGTGCCAGTATGTCCTTCCTGAGGTGTGGGGCCCAAAATTGCTCACAGTATTCTAAATGGGGCCTAACTAATGCTTTATAAAGCTTCAGAAGTACATCCCTGCTTTTATATTCCAAGCCTCTTGAGATAAATGACAACATTACATTTGCTTTCTTAATTACGGACTCAACCTGCAAGTTTACCTTTAGAGAATCCTGGAATAGGACTCCCAAGTCCCTTTGCACTTCAGCATTATGAATTTTGTCACCGTTTAGAAAATAGTCCATGCTTCTATTCTTTTTTCCAAAGTGCAAGACCTCGCACTTGCCCACGTTGAATTTCATCAGCCATTTCTTGGACCACTCTCCGAAACTGTCTAAATCTTTCTGCAGCCTCCCCACCTCCTCCATACTACCTGCCCCTCCACCTATCTTTGTATCATCGGCAAACTTAGCCAGAATGCCCCCAGTCCCGTCATCTAGATCGTTAATATATAAAGAGAACAGCTGTGGCCCCAACACTGAACCGTGCGGGACACCACTCGTCACCGGTTGCCATTCTGAAAAAGAACCTTTTATCCCAACTCTCTGCCTTCTGCCTGACAGCCAATCATCAATCCATGTTAGTACCTTGCCTCGAATACCATGGGCCCTTATTTTACTCAGCAGTCTCCCGTGAGGCACCTTATCAAAGGCCTTTTGGAAGTCAAGATAGATAACATCCATTGGCTCGCCTTGGTCTAACCTATTTGTTATCTCTTCAAAGAACTCTAACAGGTTTGTCAGGCACGACCTCCCCTTATTAAATCCATGCTGACTTGTCCTAATCCGACCCTGCACTTCCAAGAATTTAGAAATCTCATCCTTAACGATGGATTCTAGAATCTTGCCAACAACCGAGGTTAGGCTAATTGGCCTATAATTTTCCATCTTTTTCCTTGTTCCCTTCTTGAACAGGGGGGTTGCAACAATGATTTTCCAATCCTCTGGGACTTTCTCTGACTCCAGTGACTTTTGAAAGATCATAACTAACGCCTCCACTATTTCTTCAGCTATCTCCTTTAGAACTCGAGGATGTAGCCCATCTGGGCCCGGAGATTTATCAATTTTTAGACCTCTTAGTTTCTCTAGCACTTTCTCCTTTGTGATGGCTACCATATTCAACTCTGTCCCCTGACTCTCCGGAATTGTTGGGATATTACTCATGTCTTCTACTGCGAAGACTGACGCAAAGTACTTATTTAGTTCCTCAGCTATTTCCTTGTCTCCCATCACAAAAATACCAGCGTCATTTTGGAGAGGCCCAATGTCAACTTTTGCCTCCCGTTTGCTTTTAATGTATTTAAATAAACTTTTACTATCATTCCTAATGTTACTGGCTAGCCTACCTTCAAATTTGATCCTCTCTTTCCTTATCTCTCTCTTTGTTATCCTCTGTTTGTTTTTGTAGCCTTCCCAATCTTCTGACTTCCCACTACTCTTTGCCACATTATAGGCTTTCTCTTTTGCTTTGATGCATTCCCTAACTTCCTTTGTCAGCCATGGCTGCCTAATCCCCCCTCTAATAACCTTTCTTTTCTTTGGAATGAACCTCTGTACTGTGCCCTGAATTACTCCCAGAAACTCCTGCCATTGCTGTTCTGCTGTCTTTCCCACTAGGCTCTGCTCCCAGTCGATTTTCGTCAGTTCCTCCCTCATGCCCCTGTAGTTATCTTTATTTAACTGTAACACCTTTACATCTGATTCTACCTTCTTTCTTTCAAATTGGAGATTGAATTCGACCATATTATGATCACTGCCTCCGAAGTGTTCCCATACTTTAAGATCTTTAATCAAGTCTGGCTCATTACATAACACTAAGTCCAGAATGGCCTGTCCCCTCGTGGGCTCCATCACAAGCTGTTCCAAAAAGCCCTCCTGTAAACATTCAATGAATTCCCTTTCCTTGGGTCCACTGGCAGTATTATTTACCCAGTCCACCTGCATATTGAAGTCCCCCATGATCACTGTGACCTTGCCTTTCTGACATGCACTTTCTATTTCGTGGTGCATTTTGTGCCCCTGTTCCTGAACACTGTTAGGAGGCCTGTACATAACTCCCATATGTTTTTTTTGCCTTTGTGGTTCCTCAACTCTACCCACACAGACTCCACATCATCTGACCCTATGTCGTTTAGTGCTATTGATTTAATTTCATTCCTAATTAACAAGACAACCCCGCCCCCTCTGCCCACCTCTCTGTCTTTCGATAGGTTGTGAATCCCTGGATGTTTAAATGCCAGTCCTGAACCCCCTGCAACCATGTCTCTGTGATGCCTACCACATCATACCTGCCAGTCACAATCTGGGCCACAAGCTCATCTACCTTGTTCCAAACACTGCGCGCATTTAAATATAGCACCTTTAATTCTCTATTGACCGTCCCTTTTTGTTTTCTTAGTGTGGTGGACCTTGGTTTGCTGAGCCTTTCCATACACTGTCTCATATTTTGTGGGATGGGGACGATCGTAACCTCTCCTGAGTTCTGTCTTTTCGTGCTTTTCGTGGCGACTCGGAGATTTTCACAGAAACTTCATTGCAGTGTTATTGTAAGCCTACTTGTGACAATAATAAAGATTATTAGTATTACTGAATATGGATCAGACCACTGACTCCAAGCAGTTGCGTAGGAGCTCTTCTGTTGCCTCGGACCATCACTGCACACACTTCTTAACCGGATTCTCCCGATTAAATTTGTGGTCCGATTTTCCGAAGTGCGGTCAGGAGATGGAGTGGTAGGTGCTCTTGATGGTTGTGTAGCAGTGGTCAAGGATATTTGGAGCCCTGGCGAGACAGGAGATGTGTTGGGGGAATTTTGGCAGTCCACTCTTGAGGTTGGCCTGGTTGAAGTTCCTGGCCACGATGCACAAGACCTCCTATCAAACAGCCCCGCACAATTCCTTCAATAAGCTATTGATTTTGTCCTTTTCCTGAGCTCTTTCAATGTAGCTTTTTCATTTTCCTCAATTTACTTTCCTTTTAAACGTTGTTTGATGACTGCACACCTCAGCAAACCTCTGCAAATAAAGATCTCCAGTCCGACTTTCCATCTTTGATAGTGATCTTCAGTTTGGGGACAATATCAGAACAATCTATCATATCATCGGCATTGATCTGGACGTGAATGTAGGAGGTATGAGCAGTAAGGTCTCAAGTACACACAAATTAGTGGTGTGGTAACTAGAGAGGAGGACAGTCTTAGATTACAGGACAGGCTGGTTAGGGAGCAGAACAGTGGCAAATGGAATGCAACTCTGAAAGTTAATTCATTTTGGGTGGATTAAAGCAAGGGAATATATAATGAAGGTTATTTTCCTAGGACGTAGAGAGGACCAGAGGGACCTTGGGGTGCATGTCCAGAGCTCCTTGCAGACAGCAGGACAGGTAGATAAGATGGTTAAGAAGGCATTTGGGACACTTGTCTTTGTTGACCGAGGCATAGAATATAAGATCAGGGAGGTTATGATGGAGCTGTATGAAATGTTCGTTCGGCCACAGATGGAGTATTGTGTGCAGTTCTCGTCGCGGCACTGCAGGAAGGATGTGATTGCATCACAGTGGGTGTAAAGGAGATTCACAGGCTGTTGCGTATGCTGGAATTTTGAGCAATCAAGAGAAACTGGATATGCTGAGGTTCTTTTTCTTGGAGCAGAGAAGGCTGGGAGCAAACCTGATTGAGATGTATCAAATTTTGAGGGGAAGAGATAGGACGGACCTTTACTCCTTAGCGGAAGGGTCAGTAACGAAGGTGCAAAATGTTTAGAGGGGATGTGTAGAAAACCCTTTTCACCGCGAGGGCGGTGGGAGTCTGTAACTCTGCCTGAAAAGGTAGTAGAGGCAGGAACCTCAAAGCTTAAGAAGTATGTAGAAGAGCACCTGAAATTCCAATGCAGATAAGGCTACGAAATAAGTACTGGAAAATGGAATTGGAATAGATAGATGCTTGACAGCAGGCACAGACATGATGGGCTGAAAGGCCTCTTTCAGTGCTGTTATATTCAATGTACAGAGCACTGAAGGAATGTAGCGCACACTGAACAAATGTTCAGAACACTGCAGTAATGTAAAACACACTGAAGGAACCGACATGCACTGAGTGAATGTATAACAGATGAAAGAATGTGCAGAGCAATGTAGGAATATAGAGCACACTGAAGGGGTGCACAGAACACTGAAGGATGTACAGAACACTGCAGGAATATAGTGAATACTGAAGGAATGTAGCGCACACTGAAAGAATGTACAGGACACTGGAGGAATGTAAAAGACAAAGAAGGAATGTACAGACACTCAAGGAATGTAAAACACTGAAGGAACGTACAGCGCACTGAAGGAATGGAAAACACACTGAAGGAATGTAAAACATACAAAGGAATGTACAGAACACTGGAGGAATGTAAAACACTATCGGAATGTACAGAACACTGGAGGAATGTAAAGCACACTATAGGAATGTACAGAACACTGGAGGAATGTAAAACACACTATAGGAATGTACAGAAAACTGGAGGAACGTAAAATACACTGAAGGAATGTACAACACACACAAGGAATGTACAAGACACTGCAAGATGGTACAGACACTGAAGGAATGTAAAACCCACTGAGGGAATTTACAATACTGAAGGAATGTAAAACTTACTAAGGGAATGTACAGACATTGGAGGAATGTTCAGAACCCACTGCAGGAATGTAAAACATACTGATGGAATGTTTAAAAAACTACTGAAGGAATGTAGAGTACACTGATAGAATGTACAGACACTGAAGTAATGTAAAACTACTGAAGGACTGTAGAGCACACTGAAAGAATGTAAAAGACACAGCAGCAAGGTGCAGTCACTGAAGTAATGTTCAGCACACACTGAAGGAATGTAAAACACACTACAGGAATGTTCTGAACACTGGAGGGATGTAAAAAATACTGAAGGAACGTAAAAAGTAATGAAGGAATGTAAAGCCCACTGAAGAAATGTAAAAAGCACTGAAGGAATGTAAATCATACTGAGGGAATGTAAACAACACTGAAGGAATGTTCAGAACACTGCAGGAATGTAAAACGCACTATAGGAATGTTTAGAACACTGGAGGAATGTATAGCACACTGAAGGAAAGTAAAAAACACTGAAGAAATGTACAACACACTTAAGGAATGTATAGACACTGAAGGAACGTAAAACACACTGAAGGAATGTACAACACACTGAAGGAATGTAAAACACACTGAAGAAATGTACAGCACACTGAAGGAATGTAAAACACACTGAAGAAATGTACAGCACACTGAAGGAATGTAAAACACACTGAAGAAATGTACAGCACACTGAAGGAACGTAAAACACACCATAGAATGTACAGAACACTGGAGGAATGTAAAACACACTATAGGAATGTACAGAACACTGGAGGAATATAAAACACACTATAGGAATGTACAGAACGCTGGAGGAATGTAAAACACACTGAAGAAATGTACAACACATGCAAGGAATGTACAAGACTCTGCAAGGCAGTACATACACTGAAGGAATGCAAAACATACTGAAGGAATGTACAGACACTAAAGGAATGTAAAAGACGTTTTAAGATGCTTTAAAAGCCAGCTATTTAGCCCAGTGAGCTAAACCAGCCCCTAACACACAATAGGAATGTGCAGAACACTGAAGGAATGTAAAACACACCATTGGAATGTACAGAACACTGAAGGAATGTAAAACACACTATAGGAATGTACATAACACTGGAGGAATATAAATCACACTATAGGAATGTACAGAGCACTGGAGGAATGTAAAACACACTGAAGAAATGTACAACACACTGAAGGAATTGACAGACACTGAAGGAATGTTCAGAACACACTGAAGGAATGTAAAAAACACTGAAGGAATGTACAAGCGCTGGATGAATTTTAAACACACTGAAGGAATGAACAACACACAGATGGAATGTAAAAGACACTGCAGCAAGGTACTGACACTGAAGGAATGTAAAACCACAGACAAAAGGTAAAAACTACTGAAGTAATGTAAGAAAATACTGAAGGAATGTAAAACTCAATGAAGGAATGTAAAACACAATGAAGGAATGTACAAAACACGGGAGATATGTAAAACACACTGAAGGAATGTTAAAAAAATTTGAAGGAATGTAGGGCACACTGAAGGAATATAAAAGACACTGAAGGAATGGGAAACTACTGAAGGAATGTAGAGCACACTGAAGGAATGTAAAACCCACGGACCAAATGTATAAAGTACTGAA
Source organism: Scyliorhinus torazame (assembly GCF_047496885.1). Taxonomy (NCBI): domain Eukaryota; kingdom Metazoa; phylum Chordata; class Chondrichthyes; order Carcharhiniformes; family Scyliorhinidae; genus Scyliorhinus; species Scyliorhinus torazame. The sequence goes on along the minus strand of NC_092709.1, from coordinate 340,543,033 downwards.
GGAATGTAAATCATTCTGAGGGAATGTAAACAACACTGAAGGAATGTTCAGAACACTGCAGGAATGTAAAACATTCCATAGGAATGTACAGAACACTGGACGAATGTATAACACACTGAAGGAATGTAAAAAACACTGAAGAAATGTTCAGCACACTGAAGGAATGTATAGATACTGAAGGAAAGTAAAACACACTGAAGGAATGTACAATTCACTGAAGGAATGTACAACACACTGAAGGAACATAAAACACACTGAAGGAATGTACAACACACTGAAGGAATGTAAAACACGCTTAAGGAATGTACAGACTCTGAAGGAATGTAAACCACACTGAAGGAATTGAAAACACGCTGAAGGAATGTAAAACACACTTAAGGAATGTACAGACACTGGACGAATTTTAAACACACTGAAGGATGTACAACATAAAGAAGGAATGGACAACATACTGATGGAATGTACAGGCTCTGAAGGAATGTAAAACACACTGAAGAAATGTACAGCACACTGAAGGAATGTAAAACACACTGAAGGAATGTAAAACATACTGAAGAAATGTACAGCAGACTGAAGGAATGTAAAACACACTGAAGGAATGTAAAACATACTGAAGGAATGTAAAACACACTGAAGGGATGGACAACACACTGATGGAATGTACAGTCTCTGAAGGAATGTAAAACACACTGAAGAAATGTGCAGCAAACTGAAGGAATGTAAAACACACTGTAGGAATGAAAAACACACTGAAGGAATGTACAGCACACTGAAGGAATGTAAAACACACTGAAGGAATGTAAAACATACTGAAGGAATGTAAAACATACTGAAGGAATGTAAAACATACTGAAGAAATGTACAGCAGACTGAAGGAATGTAAAACACACTGAAGGAATGTAAAACATACTGAAGGAATGTAAAACATACTGAAGGAATGTAAAACATACTGAAGAAATGTACAGCAGACTGAAGGAATGTAAAACACACTGAAGGAATGTAAAACATACTGAAGGAATGTAAAACATACTGAAGGAATGTAAAACATACTGAAGGAATGTAAAACATACTGAAGGAATGTAAAACACACTGAAGGAATGTAAAACACACTGAAGGAATGTAAAACATACTGAAGGAATGTAAAACATACTGAAGAAATGTACAGCAGACTGAAGGAATGTAAAACACACTGAAGGAATGTAAAACATACTGAAGGAATGTAAAACATACTGAAGGAATGTAAAACATACTGAAGGAATGTAAAACATACTGAAGGAATGTAAAACACACTGAAGGAATGTAAAACACACTGAAGGAATGTAAAACATACTGAAGGAATGTAAAACATACTGAAGAAATGTACAGCAGACTGAAGGAATGTAAAACACACTGATGGAATGTAAAACACACTGAAGGAATGTAAAACATACTGAAGGAATGTAAAACACACTGAAGGAATGTAAAACACACTGAAGGAATGTAAAACATACTGAAGGAATGTAAAACATACTGAAGAAATGTACAGCAGACTGAAGGAATGTAAAACACACTGATGGAATGTAAAACACACTGAAGGAATGTAAAACATACTGAAGGAATGTAAAACATACTGAAGGAATGTAAAACACACTGAAGGAATGTAAAACACACTGAAGGAATGTAAAACATACTGATGGAATGTAAAACACACTGAAGGAATGTAAAACACACTGATGGAATGTAAAACATACTGAAGGAATGTAAAACATACTGAAGGAATGTAAAACATACTGATGGAATGTAAAACATACTGATGGAATGTAAAACACACTGAAGGAATGTAAAACATACTGAAGGAATGTAAAACATACTGAAGGAATGTAAAACACACTGAAGGTATGTAAAACATACTGAAGGAATGTAAAACACACTGAAGGAATGTAAAACACACTGAAGGAATGTAAAACACACTGAAGGAATGTAAAACATACTGAAGGAATGTAAAACACACTGAAGGAATGTAAAACACACTGAAGGAATGTAAAACACACTGAAGGAATGTAAAACACACTGAAGGAATGTAAAACACACTGAAGGAATGTAAAACACACTGAAGGAATGTAAAACACACTGAAGGAATGTAAAACATAATGAAGGAATGTAAAACATACTGAAGGAATGTAAAACACACTGAAGGAATGTAAAACATACTGAAGGAATGTAAAACACACTGAAGGAATGTAAAACACACTGAAGGAATGTAAAACACACTGAAGGAATGTAAAACACACTGAAGGAATGTAAAACATAATGAAGGAATGTAAAACATACTGATGGAATGTAAAACATACTGATGGAATGTAAAACACACTGAAGGAATGTAAAACATACTGATGGAATGTAAAACACACTGAAGGAATGTAAAACATACTGATGGAATGTAAAACACACTGAAGGAATGTAAAACATACTGATGGAATGTAAAACACACTGAAGGAATGTAAAACATACTGATGGAATGTAAAACATACTGAAGGAATGTAAAACACACTGAAGGAATGTAAAACACACTGAAGGAATGTAAAACACACTGAAGGAATGTAAAACATACTGAAGGAATGTAAAACACACTGAAGGAATGTAAAACACACTGAAGGAATGTAAAACACACTGAAGGAATGTAAAACACACTGAAGGAATGTAAAACACACTGAAGGAATGTAAAACATAATGAAGGAATGTAAAACATACTGATGGAATGTAAAACATACTGATGGAATGTAAAACACACTGAAGGAATGTAAAACATACTGATGGAATGTAAAACACACTGAAGGAATGTAAAACATACTGATGGAATGTAAAACACACTGAAGGAATGTAAAACATACTGATGGAATGTAAAACACACTGAAGGAATGTAAAACATACTGATGGAATGTAAAACACACTGAAGGAATGTAAAACATACTGATGGAATGTAAAACACACTGAAGGAATGTAAAACATACTGAAGGAATGTAAAACACACTGAAGGAATGTAAAACATACTGATGGAATGTAAAACACACTGAAGGAATGTAAAACATACTGATGGAATGTAAAACACACTGAAGGAATGTAAAACATACTGAAGGAATGTAAAACATACTGATGGAATGTAAAACACACTGAAGGAATGTAAAACACACTGAAGGAATGTAAAACATACTGATGGAATGTAAAACACACTGAAGGAATGTAAAACATACTGATGGAATGTAAAACACACTGAAGGAATGTAAAACATACTGATGGAATGTAAAACACACTGAAGGAATGTAAAACATACTGATGGAATGTAAAACACACTGAAGGAATGTAAAACACACTGAAGGAATGTAAAACATACTGATGGAATGTAAAACACACTGAAGGAATGTAAAACATACTGATGGAATGTAAAACACACTGAAGGAATGTAAAACACACTGAAGGAATGTAAAACATACTGATGGAATGTAAAACACACTGAAGGAATGTAAAACATACTGATGGAATGTAAAACACACTGAAGGAATGTAAAACATACTGATGGAATGTAAAACACACTGAAGGAATGTAAAACATACTGATGGAATGTAAAACACACTGAAGGAATGTAAAACACACTGAAGGAATGTAAAACATACTGATGGAATGTAAAACACACTGAAGGAATGTAAAACATACTGAAGGAATGTAAAACATACTGATGGAATGTAAAACACACTGAAGGAATGTAAAACACACTGAAGGAATGTAAAACATACTGATGGAATGTAAAACACACTGAAGGAATGTAAAACATACTGATGGAATGTAAAACACACTGAAGGAATGTAAAACATACTGAAGGAATGTAAAACACACTGAAGGAATGTAAAACACACTGAAGGAATGTAAAACACACTGAAGGAATGTAAAACACACTGAAGGAATGTAAAACACACTGAAGGAATGTAAAACATACTGATGGAATGTAAAACACACTGAAGGAATGTAAAACATACTGATGGAATGTAAAACACACTGAAGGAATTTAAAACACACTGAAGGAATGTAAAACATACTGAAGGAATGTAAAACACACTGAAGGAATGTAAAACACACTGAAGGAATGTAAAACACACTGAAGGAATGTAAAACATACTGATGGAATGTAAAACACACTGAAGGAATGTAAAACATACTGATGGAATGTAAAACACACTGAAGGAATGTAAAACATACTGAAGGAATGTAAAACACACTGAAGGAATGTAAAACACACTGAAGGAATGTAAAACACACTGAAGGAATGTAAAACACACTGAAGGAATGTACAACACACTGAAGGAATGTAAAACACACTGAAGGAATGTAAAACACACTGAAGGAATGTAAAACACACTGAAGGAATGTAAAACACACTGAAGGAATGTAAAACACACTGAAGGAATGTAAAACATACTGATGGAATGTAAAACACACTGAAGGAATGTAAAACATACTGAAGGAATGTAAAACACACTGAAGGAATGTAAAACATACTGATGGAATGTAAAACATACTGAAGGAATGTAAAACATACTGATGGAATGTAAAACACACTGAAGGAATGTAAAACATACTGATGGAATGTAAAACACACTGAAGGAATGTAAAACATACTGAAGAAATGTACAGCAGACTGAAGGAATGTAAAACACACTGAAGGAATGTAAAACATACTGAAGGAATGTAAAACATACTGAAGGAATGTAAAACATACTGAAGAAATGTACAGCAGACTGAAGGAATGTAAAACACACTGAAGGAATGTAAATCACACTGAAGGAATGTAAAACACACTGAAGGAATGTAAAACACACTGAAGGAATGTAAAACACACTGAAGGAATGTAAAACACACTGAAGGAATGTAAAACACACTGAAGGAATGTAAATCACACTGAAGGAATGTAAAAGACACTGAAGGAATGTAAAACATACTGAAGGAATGTAAAACATACTGAAGGAATGTAAATCACACTGAAGGAATGTAAAACACACTGAAGGAATGTAAATCACACTGAAGGAATGTAAAACATACTGAAGGAATGTAAAACACACTGAAGGAATGTAAAACACACTGAAGGAATGTAAATCACACTGAAGGAATGTAAAACATACTGAAGGAATGTAAAACACACTGAAGGAATGCAAAACATACTGAAGGAATGTAAATCACACTGAAGGAATGTAAAACACACTGAAGGAATGTAAATCACACTGAAGGAATGTAAAACACACTGAAGGAATTTAAAACACACTGAAGGAATGTAAAACACACTGAAGGAATGTAAAACACACTGAAGGAATGTAAATCACACTGAAGGAATGTAAAACACACTGAAGGAATGTAAAACACACTGAAGGAATGTAAAACACACTGAAGGAATGTAAATCACACTGAAGGAATGTAAAACACACTGAAGGAATGTAAAACACACTGAAGGAATGTAAAACACACTGAAGGAATGTAAATCACACTGAAGGAATTTAAAACACACTGAAGGAATGTAAAACACACTGAAGGAATGTAAAACACACTGAAGGAATGTAAAACACACTGAAGGAATGTAAAACACACTGAAGGAATGTAAAACACACTGAAGGAATGTAAAACACACTGAAGGAATGTAAAACACACTGAAGGAATGTAAAACACACTGAAGGAATGTAAAACACACTGAAGGAATGTAAATCACACTGAAGGAATGTAAAACACACTGAAGGAATGTAAAACACACTGAAGGAATGTAAAACACACTGAAGGAATGTAAATCACACTGAAGGAATGTAAAACACACTGAAGGAATGTAAAACACACTGAAGGAATGTAAAACACACTGAAGGAATGTAAATCACACTGAAGGAATGTAAATCACACTGAAGGAATGTAAAACATACTGAAGGAATGTAAAACACACTGAAGGAATGTAAATCACACTGAAGGAATGTAAAACACACTGAAGGAATGTAAATCACACTGAAGGAATGTAAAACATACTGAAGGAATGTAAAACACACTGAAGGAATGTAAAACATACTGATGGAATGTAAAACATACTGATGGAATGTAAAACATACTGAAGGAATGTGAAACATACTGAAGGAATGTAAAACACACTGAAGGAATGTAAAACATACTGAAGAAATGTACAGCAGACTGAAGGAATGTAAAACACACTGAAGGAATGTAAAACATACTGAAGGAATGTAAAACATACTGAAGGAATGTAAAACATACTGATGGAATGTAAAACACACTGAAGGAATGTAAAACATACTGAAGAAATGTACAGCAGACTGAAGGAATGTAAAACACACTGAAGGAATGTAAAACATACTGAAGGAATGTAAAACATACTGAAGGAATGTAAAACATACTGAAGGAATGTAAAACACACTGAAGGAATGTAAATCACACTGAAGGAATGTAAAACACACTGAAGGAATGTAAAACACACTGAAGGAATGTAAAACATACTGAAGGAATGTAAAACACACTGAAGGAATGTAAAACACACTGAAGGAATGTAAATCACACTGAAGGAATGTAAAACACACTGAAGGAATGTAAAACAGACTGAAGGAATGTAAAACACACTGAAGGAATGTACAGACAATGAAGGAATAAAAAACACACTGAAGGAATGTAAAACACACTGAAGGAATGTACAGACAATGAAGGAATAAAAAACACACTGAAGGAATGTAAAACACACTGAAGGAATGTAAAACACACTGAAGGAATGTACAGACAATGAAGGAATAAAAAACACACTGAAGGAATGTAAAACACACTGAAGGGATGTAAAACACACTGAAGGGATGGACAACACACTGATGGAATGTACAGTCTCTGAAGGAATGTAAAACATACTGAAGGAATGTAAAACACACTGAAGAAATGTAAAACACACTGAAGGAATGTAAAACATACTGAAGGAATGTAAAACACACTGAAGGAATGTAAAACACACTGAAGGAATGTAAAACACACTGAAGGAATGTAAAACACACTGAAGGAATGTAAAACACACTGAAGGAATGTAAAACACACTGAAGGGATGGACAACACACTGATGGAATGTACAGTCTCTGAAGGAATGTAAAACACACTGAAGGAATGTAAAACACACTGAAGAAATGTAAAACACACTGAAGGAATGTAAAACACACTGAAGGAATGTAAAACACACTGAAGGAATGTAAAACACACTGAAGGAATGTAAAACACACTGAAGGAATGTAAAACACACTGAAGGAATGTAAAACACACTGAAGGAATGTAAAACATACTGAAGGAATGTAAAACACACTGAAGGGATGGACAACACACTGATGGAATGTACAGTCTCTGAAGGAATGTAAAACACACTGAAGGAATGTAAAACACACTGAAGAAATGTAAAACACACTGAAGGAATGTAAAACACACTGAAGGAATGTAAAACATACTGAAGGAATGTAAAACACACTGAAGGAATGTAAAACATACTGAAGGAATGTAAAACATACTGAAGGAATGTAAAACACACTGAAGGAATGTAAAACATACTGAAGGAATGTAAAACACACTGAAGGAATGTAAAACACACTGAAGAAATGTAAAACATACTGAAGGAATGTAAAACACACTGAAGAAATGTAAAACATACTGAAGGAATGTAAAACACACTGAAGGAATGTAAAACACACTGAAGGAATGTAAAACACACTGAAGGAATGTAAAACACACTGAAGGAATGTAAAACACACTGAAGGAATGTAAAACACACTGAAGGAATGTAAAACACACTGAAGGAATGTAAAACACACTGAAGGAATGTAAAACACACTGAAGGAATGTAAAACACACTGAAGGAATGTAAAACACACTGAAGGAATGTAAAACACACTGAAGGAATGTAAAACACACTGAAGGAATGTAAAACACACTGAAGGAATGTAAAACACACTGAAGGAATGTAAAACACACTGAAGGAATGTAAAACATACTGAAGGAATGTAAAACATACTGAAGGAATGTAAAACATACTGAAGGAATGTAAAACACACTGAAGGAATGTAAAACATACTGAAGGAATGTAAAACATACTGAAGGAATGTAAAACACACTGAAGGAATGTAAAACACACTGAAGGAATGTAAAACACACTGAAGGGATGGACAACACACTGATGGAATGTACAGTCTCTGAAGGAATGTAAAACATACTGAAGGAATGTAAAACACACTGAAGGAATGTAAAACACACTGAAGGAATGTAAAACATACTGAAGGAATGTAAAACATACTGAAGGAATGTAAAACACACTGAAGGAATGTAAAACACACTGAAGGAATGTAAAACACACTGAAGGGATGGACAACACACTGATGGAATGTACAGTCTCTGAAGGAATGTAAAACATACTGAAGGAATGTAAAACACACTGAAGAAATGTAAAACACACTGAAGGAATGTAAAACATACTGAAGGAATGTAAAACACACTGAAGAAATGTAAAACATACTGAAGGAATGTAAAACACACTGAAGGAATGTAAAACACACTGAAGGAATGTAAAACACACTGAAGGAATGTAAAACATACTGAAGGAATGTAAAACATACTGAAGGAATGTAAAACACACTGAAGGAATGTAAAACACACTGAAGGAATGTAAAACACACTGAAGGAATGTAAAACACACTGAAGGAATGTAAAACACACTGAAGGGATGGACAACACACTGATGGAATGTACAGTCTCTGAAGGAATGTAAAACATACTGAAGGAATGTAAAACACACTGAAGAAATGTAAAACACACTGAAGGAATGTAAAACATACTGAAGGAATGTAAAACATACTGAAGGAATGTAAAACACACTGAAGGAATGTAAAACACACTGAAGGGATGGACAACACACTGATGGAATGTACAGTCTCTGAAGGAATGTAAAACATACTGAAGGAATGTAAAACACACTGAAGAAATGTAAAACACACTGAAGGAATGTAAAACATACTGAAGGAATGTAAAACACACTGAAGGAATGTAAAACACACTGAAGGAATGTAAAACACACTGAAGGAATGTACAACACACTGAAGGAATGTAAAACACACTGAAGGAATGTAAAACACACTGAAGGAATGTAAAACACACTGAAGGGATGGACAACACACTGATGGAATGTACAGTCTCTGAAGGAATGTAAAACATACTGAAGGAATGTAAAACACACTGAAGAAATGTAAAACACACTGAAGGAATGTAAAACATACTGAAGGAATGTAAAACATACTGAAGGAATGTACAACACACTGAAGGAATGTAAAACACACTGAAGGAATGTAAAACATACTGAAGGAATGTAAAACACACTGAAGGAATGTAAAACACACTGAAGGAATGTAAAACACACTGAAGGAATGTAAAACACACTGAAGGAATGTAAAACACACTGAAGAAATGTAAAACACACTGAAGGAATGTAAAACACACTGAAGAAATGTAAAACACACTGAAGGAATGTAAAACATACTGAAGGAATGTAAAACACACTGAAGGAATGTAAAACACACTGAAGGAATGTAAAACACACTGAAGGAATGTACAGCACACTGAAGGAATGTACAGCACACTGAAGGAATGTAAAACACACTGAAGGAATGTAAAACATACTGAAGGGATGGACAACACACTGATGGAATGTAAAACACACTGAAGGAATGTACAGCATACTGAAGGAATGTAAAACACACTGAAGGAATGTAAAACACACTGAAGGGATGGACAACACACTGATGGAATGTAAAACACACTGAAGGAATGTAAAACACACTGAAGGAATGTAAAACACACTGAAGGAATGTAAAACACACTGAAGGGATGGACAACACACTGATGGAATGTAAAACACACTGAAGGAATGTACAGCATACTGAAGGAATGTAAAACACACTGAAGGAATGTAAAACATACTGATGGAATGTAAAACACACTGAAGGAATGTAAAACACACTGAAGAAATGTACAGCATACTGATGGAATGTAAAACACACTGATGGAATGTAAAACACACTGAAGGAATGTAAAACACACTGAAGAAATGTACAGCATACTGATGGAATGTAAAACACACTGATGGAATGTAAAACATACTGAAGGAATGTACAGCATACTGAAGGAATGTAAAACACACTGAAGGAATGTAAAACACACTGAAGGGATGGACAACACACTGATGGAATGTAAAACACACTGAAGAAATGTACAGCATACTGAAGGAATGTAAAACACACTGAAGGAATGTAAAACACACTGAAGAAATGTACAGCATACTGAAGGAATGTAAAACACACTGAAGGAATGTAAAACACACTGAAGGGATGGACAACACACTGATGGAATGTAAAACACACTGAAGGAATGTAAAACACACTGAAGGAATGTACAACACACTGATGGAATGTAAAACACACTGAAGGAATGTAAAACACACTGAAGAAATGTACAGCATACTGAAGGAATGTAAAACACACTGAAGGAATGTAAAACACACTGAAGGGATGGACAACACACTGAAGGAATGTACAGTCTCTGAAGGAATGTAAAACATACTGAAGGAATGTAAAACACACTGAAGGAATGTAAAACACACTGAAGGAATGTAAAACATACTGAAGGAATGTACAACACACTGATGGAATGTAAAACACACTGAAGGAATGTAAAACACACTGAAGGGATGGACAACACACTGATGGAATGTACAGTCTCTGAAGGAATGTAAAACATACTGAAGGAATGTAAAACACACTGAAGGAATGTAAAACACACTGAAGGAATGTAAAACACACTGAAGGAATGTAAAACATACTGAAGGAATGTACAACACACTGATGGAATGTAAAACACACTGAAGGAATGTAAAACACACTGAAGGGATGGACAACACACTGATGGAATGTACAGTCTCTGAAGGAATGTAAAACACACTGAAGAAATGTGCAGCAAACTGAAGGAATGTAAAACACACTGTAGGAATGAAAAACACACTGAAGGAATGTACAGCACACTGAAGGAATGTAAAACACACTGAAGGAATGTAAAACACACTGAAGGGATGGACAACACACTGATGGAATGTACAGTCTCTGAAGGAATGTAAAACACACTGAAGAAATGTGCAGCAAACTGAAGGAATGTAAAACACACTGTTGGAATGAAAAACACACTGAAGGAATGTACAGCACACTGGAGGAATGTAAAACACACTGAAGGAATGTACAGAACACTGGATATATGTAAAACACACTGAAGGAATATTAAAAAAATATGAAGGGATGTAGAGCACACGGAAGAAATGTATAAAGTACTGAAGGAATGTAAATCATTCTGAGGGAATGTAAACAACACTGAAGGAATGTTCAGAACACTGCAGGAATGTAAAATACGCTATAGGAATGTACAGAACACTGGATGACAATGTACAACATAAAAAAGGAATGGACAACACACTGATGGAATGTCAAAGCACACTGAAAGAATGTAAAAGACACTGCAGCAAGGTACAGACAATAAAGGAATGTTAAACCCACAGACGAAAGGTAAAAAATACTGAAGTAATGTAAGAAAATACTGAAGGAATGTAAAACACAATGAAGGAGTGTAAAACACATTGAAGGAGTGTTTAAAAATGCTGAAGTTATGTAGAGCACAGTGAATGAACGTAAAACACACTGAAAGAATATACAGACACTGAAGGAATGTAAAACACACTGAAGAAATGTAAAAAATACTGAAGTATTGTAAAAAAATACTGAAGGAATATAAAACCCACTGAAGGAATGTTAAAAAAATACTGACGGAATGTAGAGCACACTGAAGGAATGTAAAAGACACTGAAGGAATGTAAAAGACACTGAAGGAATGTTAAAAAAAATACTGACGGAATGTAGAGCACACTGAAGGAATGTAAAACACACTGAAGGAATGTAAAACACACCATAGGAATGTACAGAACACTGGAGGAATGTAAAACACACTATAGGAATGTACAGAACACTGGAGGAATATAAAACACACTATAGGAATGTACAGAACGCTGGAGGAATGTAAAACACACTGAAGAAATGTACAACACATGCAAGGAATGTACAAGACTCTGCAAGGCAGTACATACACTGAAGGAATGCAAAACATACTGAAGGAATGTACAGACACTAAAGGAATGTAAAAGACGTTTTAAGATGCTTTAAAAGCCAGCTATTTAGCCCAGTGAGCTAAACCAGCTCCTAACACACAATAGGAATGTGCAGAACACAGTAGGAATGTAAAACACACCATCGGAATGTACAGAACACTGAAGGAATGTAAAACACACTATAGGAATGTACAGAACACTGGAGGAATATAAATCACACTATAGGAATGTACAGAGCACTGGAGGAATGTAAAACACACTGAAGAAATGTACAACACACTGAAGGAATGTACAGACACTGAAGGAATGTTCAGAACACACTGAAGGAATGTTCAGAACACACTGAAGGAATGTAAAAAACACTGAAGGAATGTACAAAACACTGGAGATATGTAAAACACACTGAAGGAATGTAAAACACATTGAAGGAATGTACAAAACACTGGAGATATGTAAAACACACTGAAGGAATGTAAAACACATTGAAGGAATGTACAAAACACTGGAGATATGTAAAACACACTGAAGGAATGTTAAAAAAATATGAAGGAATGTAGAGCACACTGAAGGAATATAAAAGACACTGAAGGAATGGAAAACTACTGAAGGAATGTAGAGCACACTGAAGGAATGTAAAACCCACGGAACAAATGTATAAAGTACTGAAGGAATGTAAATCATTCTGAGGGAATGTAAACAACACTGAAGGAATGTTCAGAACACTGCAGGAATGTAAAACACGCTATAGGAATGTACAGAACACTGGACGAATGTATAACACACTGAAGGAATGTAAAAAACACTGAAGGAATGTTCAGCACACTGAAGGAATGTATAGATACTGAAGGAACGTAAAACACACTGAAGGAATGTACAATTCACTGAAGGAATGTACAACACACTGAAGGAACATAAAACACACTGAAGGAATGTACAACACACTGAAGGAATGTAAAACACGCTTAAGGAATGTACAGACTCTGAAGGAATGTAAACCACACTGAAGGAATTGAAAACACGATGAAGGAATGTAAAACACACTTAAGGAATGTACAGACACTGGACGAATTTTAAACACACTGAAGGAATGTACAACATAAAGAAGGAATGGACAACATACTGATGGAATGTACAGGCTCTGAAGGAATGTAAAACACACTGAAGAAATGTACAGCACACTGAAGGAATGTAAAGTACACTGAAGGAATGTAAAACATACTGAAGGAATGTACAGCACACTGAAGAAATGTACAGCAGACTGAAGGAATGTAAAACATACTGATGGAATGTACAGGCTCTGAAGGAATGTAAAACACACTGAAGAAATGTACAGCACACTGAAGAAATGTACAGCAGACTGAAGGAATGTAAAACACACTGAAGGAATGTAAAACACACTGAAGGAATGTAAAACACACTGATGGAATGTACAGTCTCTGAAGGAATGTAAAACACACTGAAGAAATGTACAGCACACTGAAGGAATGTAAAACACACTGTAGGAATGTAAAACACACTGAAGGAATGTAAAGTACACTGAAGGAATGTAAAACATACTGAAGGAATGTAAAACACACTGAAGGAATGTAAAACACACTGATGGAATGTAAAACATACTGAAGGAATGTACAACACACTGAAGGAATGTAAAACACACTGAAGGTATGTAAAAGACACTGAAGGAATGTAAAACATACTGAAGGAATGTAAAACACACTGAAGGAATGTAAAACACACTGAAGGTATGTAAAAGACACTGAAGGAATGTAAAACATACTAAGGGAATGTACAGAACACTGGAGGAATATAAATCACACTATAGGAATGTACAGAACACTGGAGGAATGTAAAACACACTGAAGAAATGTGCAACACACTGAAAGAATGTACAGACACTGAAGGAATGTAAACAGTACTGAAGGAATGTAAAACACATTGAAGGAATGTACAAAACACTGGAGATATGTAAAACACACTGAAGGAATGTAAAACACATTGAAGGAATGTACAAAACACTGGAGATACAATGTACAAGCGCTGGATGAATTTTAAACACACTGAAGGAATGAACAACACACAGATGGAATGTAAAAGACACTGCAGCAAGGTACTGACACTGAAGGAATGTAAAACCACAGACGAAAGGTAAAAACTACTGAAGTAATGTAAGAAAATACTGAAGGAATGTAAAACTCAATGAAGGAATGTAAAACACAATGAAGGAATGTACAAAACACGGGAGAGATGTAAAACACACTGAAGGAATGTTAAAAAAATTTGAAGGAATGTAGGGCACACTGAAGGAATATAAAAGACACTGAAGGAATGGGAAACTACTGAAGGAATGTAGAGCACACTGAAGGAATGTAAAACCCACGGAACAAATGTATAAAGTACTGAAGGAATGTAAATCATTCTGAGGGAATGTAAACAACACTGAAGGAATGTTCAGAACACTGCAGGAATGTAAAACACGCTATAGGAATGTACAGAACACTGGACGAATGTATAACACACTGAAGGAATGTAAAAAACACTGAAGAAATGTTCAGCACACTGAAGGAATGTATAGATACTGAAGGAACATAAAACACACTGAAGGAATGTACAATTCACTGAAGGAATGTACAACACACTGAAGGAACATAAAACACACTGAAGGAATGTACAACACACTGAAGGAATGTAAAACACGCTTAAGGAATGCACAGACTCTGAAGGAATGTAAACCACACTGAAGGAATTGAAAACACGCTGAAGGAATGTAAAACACACTTAAGGAATGTACAGACACTGGACGAATTTTAAACACACTGAAGGATGTACAACATAAAGAAGGAATGGACAACATACTGATGGAATGTACAGGCTCTGAAGGAATGTAAAACACACTGAAGAAATGTACAGCACACTGATGGAATATAAAGTACACTGAAGGAATGTAAAACATACTGAAGAAATGTACAGCAGACTGAAGGAATGTAAAACACACTGAAGGAATGTAAAACACACTGAAGGAATGTAAAACACACTGAAGGGATGGACAACACACTGATGGAATGTACAGTCTCTGAAGGAATGTAAAACACACTGAAGAAATGTGCAGCAAACTGAAGGAATGTAAAACACACTGTAGGAATGAAAAACACACTGAAGGAATGTACAGCACACTGAAGGAATGTAAAACACACTGAAGGAATGTAAAACACACTGAAGGAATGTACAGAACACTGGAGATATGTAAAACACACTGAAGGAATATTAAAAAAATATGAAGGGATGTAGAGCACACGGAAGAAATGTATAAAGTACTGAAGGAATGTAAATCATTCTGAGGGAATGTAAACAACACTGAAGGAATGTTCAGAACACTGCAGGAATGTAAAATACGCTATAGGAATGTACAGAACACTGGATGACAATGTACAACATAAAAAAGGAATGGACAACACACTGATGGAATGTCAAAGCACACTGAAAGAATGTAAAAGACACTGTAGCAAGGTACAGACACTGAAGGAATGTAAAACCCACAGACGAAAGGTAAAAAATACTGAAGTAATGTAAGAAAATACTGAAGGAATGTAAAACACAATGAAGGAGTGTAAAACACATTGAAGGAGTGTTTAAAAATGCTGAAGTTATGTAGAGCACAGTGAAGGAACGTAAAACACACTGAAAGAATATACAGACACTGAAGGAATGTAAAACACACTGAAGAAATGTAAAAAATACTGAAGTATTGTAAAAAAATACTGAAGGAATGTAAAACCCACTGAAGGAATGTTAAAAAAATACTGACGGAATGTAGAGCACACTGAAGGAATGTAAAAGACACTGAAGGAATGTTAAAAAAAATACTGACGGAATGTAGAGCACACTGAAGGAATGTAAAACACACTGAAGGAATGTAAAACATACCATAGGAATGTACAGAACACTGGAGGAATGTAAAACACACTATAGGAATGTACAGAACACTGGAGGAATATAAAACACACTATAGGAATGTACAGAACGCTGGAGGAATGTAAAACACACTGAAGAAATGTACAACACATGCAAGGAATGTACAAGACTCTGCAAGGCAGTACATACACTGAAGGAATGCAAAACATACTGAAGGAATGTACAGACACTAAAGGAATGTAAAAGACGTTTTAAGATGCTTTAAAAGCCAGCTATTTAGCCCAGTGAGCTAAACCAGGTCCTAACACACAATAGGAATGTGCAGAACACTGTAGGAATGTAAAACACACCATCGGAATGTACAGAACACTGAAGGAATGTAAAACACACTATAGGAATGTACAGAACACTGGAGGAATATAAATCACACTATAGGAATGTACAGAGCACTGGAGGAATGTAAAACACACTGAAGAAATGTACAACACACTGAAGGAATGTACAGACACTGAAGGAATGTTCAGAACACACTGAAGGAATGTTCAGAACACACTGAAGGAATGTAAAAAACACTGAAGGAATGTACAAAACACTGGAGATATGTAAAACACACTGAAGGAATGTAAAACACATTGAAGGAATGTACAAAACACTGGTGATATGTAAAACACACTGAAGGAATGTAAAACACATTGAAGGAATGTACAAAACACTGGAGATATGTAAAACACACTGAAGGAATGTTAAAAAAATATGAAGGAATGTAGAGCACACTGAAGGAATATAAAAGACACTGAAGGAATGAAAAACTACTGAAGGAATGTAGAGCACACTGAAGGAATGTAAAACCCACGGAACAAATGTATAAAGTACTGAAGGAATGTAAATCATTCTGAGGGAATGTAAAAAACACTGAAGGAATGTACAAGCGCTGGATGAATTTTAAACACACTGAAGGAATGAACAACACACAGATGGAATGTAAAAGACACTGCAGCAAGGTACTGACACTGAAGGAATGTAAAACCACAGACAAAAGGTAAAAACTACTGAAGTAATGTAAGAAAATACTGAAGGAATGTAAAACTCAATGAAGGAATGTAAAACACAATGAAGGAATGTACAAAACACGGGAGATATGTAAAACACACTGAAGGAATGTTAAAAAAATTTGAAGGAATGTAGGGCACACTGAAGGAATATAAAAGACACTGAAGGAATGGGAAACTACTGAAGGAATGTAGAGCACACTGAAGGAATGTAAAACCCACGGACCAAATGTATAAAGTACTGAAGGAATGTAAATCATTCTGAGGGAATGTAAACAACACTGAAGGAATGTTCAGAACACTGCAGGAATGTAAAACACGCCATAGGAATGTACAGAACACTGGACGAATGTATAACACACTGAAGGAATGTAAAAAACACTGAAGAAATGTTCAGCACACTGAAGGAATGTATAGATACTGAAGGAAAGTAAAACACACTGAAGGAATGTACAATTCACTGAAGGAATGTACAACACACTGAAGGAACATAAAACACACTGAAGGAATGTACAACACACTGAAGGAATGTAAAACACGCTTAAGGAATGTACAGACTCTGAAGGAATGTAAACCACACTGAAGGAATTGAAAACACGCTGAAGGAATGTAAAACACACTTAAGGAATGTACAGACACTGGACGAATTTTAAACACACTGAAGGATGTACAACATAAAGAAGGAATGGACAACATACTGATGGAATGTACAGGCTCTGAAGGAATGTAAAACACACTGAAGAAATGTACAGCACACTGATGGAATATAAAGTACACTGAAGGAATGTAAAACATACTGAAGAAATGTACAGCAGACTGAAGGAATGTAAAACACACTGAAGGAATGTAAAACACACTGAAGGAATGTAAAACACACTGAAGGGATGGACAACACACTGATGGAATGTACAGTCTCTGAAGGAATGTAAAACACACTGAAGAAATGTGCAGCAAACTGAAGGAATGTAAAACACACTGTAGGAATGAAAAACACACTGAAGGAATGTACAGCACACTGAAGGAATGTAAAACACACTGAAGGAATGTACAGAACACTGGATATATGTAAAACACACTGAAGGAATATTAAAAAAATATGAAGGGATGTAGAGCACACGGAAGAAATGTATAAAGTACTGAAGGAATGTAAATCATTCTGAGGGAATGTAAACAACACTGAAGGAATGTTCAGAACACTGCAGGAATGTAAAATACGCTATAGGAATGTACAGAACACTGGATGACAATGTACAACATAAAAAAGGAATGGACAACACACTGATGGAATGTCAAAGCACACAGAAAGAATGTAAAAGACACTGCAGCAAGGTACAGACAATAAAGGAATGTAAAACCCACAGACGAAAGGTAAAAAATACTGAAGTAATGTAAGAAAATACTGAAGGAATGTAAAACACAATGAAGGAGTGTAAAACACATTGAAGGAGTGTTTAAAAATGCTGAAGTTATGTAGAGCACAGTGAAGGAACGTAAAACACACTGAAAGAATATACAGACACTGAAGGAATGTAAAACACACTGAAGAAATGTAAAAAATACTGAAGTATTGTAAAAAAATACTGAAGGAATATAAAACCCACTGAAGGAATGTTAAAAAAATACTGACGGAATGTAGAGCACACTGAAGGAATGTAAAAGACACTGAAGGAATGTAAAAGACACTGAAGGAATGTTAAAAAAAATACTGACGGAATGTAGAGCACACTGAAGGAATGTAAAACACACTGAAGGAATGTAAAACATACCATAGGAATGTACAGAACACTGGAGGAATGTAAAACACACTATAGGAATGTACAGAACACTGGAGGAATATAAAACACACTATAGGAATGTACAGAACGCTGGAGGAATGTAAAACACACTGAAGAAATGTACAACACATGCAAGGAATGTACAAGACTCTGCAAGGCAGTACATACACTGAAGGAATGCAAAACATACTGAAGGAATGTACAGACACTAACGGAATGTAAAAGACGTTTTAAGATGCTTTAAAAGCCAGCTATTTAGCCCAGTGAGCTAAACCAGCTCCTAACACACAATAGGAATGTGCAGAACACTGTAGGAATGTAAAACACACCATCGGAATGTACAGAACACTGAAGGAATGTAAAACACACTATAGGAATGTACAGAACACTGGAGGAATATAAATCACACTATAGGAATGTACAGAGCACTGGAGGAATGTAAAACACACTGAAGAAATGTACAACACACTGAAGGAATGTACAGACACTGAAGGAATGTTCAGAACACACTGAAGGAATGTTCAGAACACACTGAAGGAATGTAAAAAACACTGGAGGAATGTACAAAACACTGGAGATATGTAAAACACACTGAAGGAATGTAAAACACATTGAAGGAATGTACAAAACACTGGTGATATGTAAAACACACTGAAGGAATGTAAAACACATTGAAGGAATGTACAAAACACTGGTGATATGTAAAACACACTGAAGGAATGTAAAACACACTGAAGGAATGTAAAACACACTGAAGGAATGTACAACACTGAAGGAATGTAAAAAATACTGAAGGAATGTAAAACTCAATGAAGGAATGTAAAACACATTGAAGGAATGTACAAAACACTGGAGATATGTAAAACACACTGAAGGAATGTTAAAAAAATATGAAGGAATGTAGAGCACACTGAAGGAATATAAAAGACACTGAAGGAATGAAAAACTACTGAAGGAATGTAGAGCACACTGAAGGAATGTAAAACCCACGGAACAAATGTATAAAGTACTGAAGGAATGTAAATCATTCTGAGGGAATGTAAACAACACTGAAGGAATGTTCAGAACACTGCAGGAATGTAAAACACGCTATAGGAATGTACAGAACACTGGACGAATGTATAACACACTGAAGGAATGTAAAAAACACTGAAGGAATGTTCAGCACACTGAAGGAATGTATAGATACTGAAGGAACGTAAAACACACTGAAGGAATGTACAATTCACTGAAGGAAT
The DNA here is from genome assembly GCF_047496885.1 of Scyliorhinus torazame. Lineage (NCBI taxonomy): Eukaryota > Metazoa > Chordata > Chondrichthyes > Carcharhiniformes > Scyliorhinidae > Scyliorhinus > Scyliorhinus torazame. Next base: position 340,522,839 of record NC_092709.1, on the reverse strand, counting down.
GTACAACACACTGAAGGAACATAAAACACACTGAAGGAATGTACAACACACTGAAGGAATGTAAAACACGCTTAAGGAATGTACAGACTCTGAAGGAATGTAAACCACACTGAAGGAATTGAAAACACGCTGAAGGAATGTAAAACACACTTAAGGAATGTACAGACACTGGACGAATTTTAAACACACTGAAGGAATGTACAACATAAAGAAGGAATGGACAGCATACTGATGGAATGTACAGGCTCTGAAGGAATGTAAAACACACTGAAGAAATGTACAGCACACTGAAGGAATGTAAAGTACACTGAAGGAATGTAAAACATACTGAAGAAATGTACAGCAGACTGAAGGAATGTAAAACACACTGAAGGAATGTAAAACACACTGAAGGAATGTAAAACACACTGAAGGAATGTAAAACACACTGAAGGGATGGACAACACACTGATGGAATGTACAGTCTCTGAAGGAATGTAAAACACACAGAAGAAATGTACAGCACACATAGGAATGTAAAACACACTGTAGGAATGTAAAACACACTGAAGGAATGTACAGCACACTGAAGGAATGTAAAACACACTGAAGGAATGTACAACACACTGAAGGAATGTAAAGTACACTGAAGGAATGTACAACACACTGAAGGAATGTAAAGTACACTGAAGGAATGTACAACACACTGAAGGTATGTAAAAGACACTGAAGGAATGTAAAACACACTGAAGGAATGTAAAACATACTGAAGGAATGTAAAACACACTGAAGGAATGTACAACACACTGAAGGAATGTAAAGTACACTGAAGGAATGTAAAACATACTGAAGGAATGTAAAACACACTGAAGGAATGTAAAACACACTGAAGGTATGTAAAACACACTGAAGGAATGTAAAACATACTGAAGGAATGTAAAACACACTGAAGGAATGTAAAACACACTGAAGGTATGTAAAAGACACTGAAGGAATGTAAAACATACTAAGGGAATGTACAGAACACTGGAGGAATATAAATCACACTATAGGAATGTACAGAACACTGGAGGAATGTAAAGCACACTGAAGAAATGTGCAACACACTGAAAGAATGTACAGACACTGAAGGAATGTAAACAGTACTGAAGGAATGTAAAACACACTGAAGGAATGTACAAAACACTGGAGATATGTAAAACACACTGAAGGAAGGTAAAACACATTGAAGGAATGTACAAAACACTGAAGGAATGTACAAAACACTGGAGATATGTAAAACACACTGAAGGAATGTAAAACACATTGAAGGAATGTACAAAACACTGAAGGAATGTACAAAACACTGGAGATATGTAAAACACACTGAAGGAATGTAAAACACATTGAAGGAATGTACAAAACACTGGAGATACAATGTACAACCGCTGGATGAATTTTAAACACACTGAAGGAATGAACAACACACAGATGGAATGTAAAAGACACTGCAGCAAGGTACTGACACTGAAGGAATGTAAAACCACAGACGAAAGGTAAAAACTACTGAAGTAATGTAAGAAAATACTGAAGGAATGTAAAACACACTGAAGGAATGTACAACACACTGAAGGAATGTAAAGTACACTGAAGGAATGTACAACACACTGAAGGAATGTAAAGTACACTGAAGGAATGTACAACACACTGAAGGTATGTAAAAGACACTGAAGGAATGTAAAACACACTGAAGGAATGTAAAACATACTGAAGGAATGTAAAACACACTGAAGGAATGTACAACACACTGAAGGAATGTAAAGTACACTGAAGGAATGTAAAACATACTGAAGGAATGTAAAACACACTGAAGGAATGTAAAACACACTGAAGGTATGTAAAACACACTGAAGGAATGTAAAACATACTGAAGGAATGTAAAACACACTGAAGGAATGTAAAACACACTGAAGGTATGTAAAAGACACTGAAGGAATGTAAAACATACTAAGGGAATGTACAGAACACTGGAGGAATATAAATCACACTATAGGAATGTACAGAACACTGGAGGAATGTAAAGCACACTGAAGAAATGTGCAACACACTGAAAGAATGTACAGACACTGAAGGAATGTAAACAGTACTGAAGGAATGTAAAACACACTGAAGGAATGTACAAAACACTGGAGATATGTAAAACACACTGAAGGAAGGTAAAACACATTGAAGGAATGTACAAAACACTGAAGGAATGTACAAAACACTGGAGATATGTAAAACACACTGAAGGAATGTAAAACACATTGAAGGAATGTACAAAACACTGAAGGAATGTACAAAACACTGGAGATATGTAAAACACACTGAAGGAATGTAAAACACATTGAAGGAATGTACAAAACACTGGAGATACAATGTACAACCGCTGGATGAATTTTAAACACACTGAAGGAATGAACAACACACAGATGGAATGTAAAAGACACTGCAGCAAGGTACTGACACTGAAGGAATGTAAAACCACAGACGAAAGGTAAAAACTACTGAAGTAATGTAAGAAAATACTGAAGGAATGTAAAACACAAATGAAGGAATGTAAAACCCACTGAAGGAATGTAAAACCCACTGAAGGAATGTTCAGAACACTGGAGGAATGTAAAACACACTGAAGGAATGTACAGAACACTGGAGATATGTAAAACACACTGAAGGAATATTAAAAAAATATGAAGGGATGTAGAGCACACGGAAGAAATGTATAAAGTACTGAAGGAATGTAAATCATTCTGAGGGAATGTAAACAACACTGAAGGAATGTTCAGAACACTGCAGGAATGTAAAATACGCTATAGGAATGTACAGAACACTGGACGACAATGTACAACATAAAAAAGGAATGGACAACACACTGATGGAATGTCAAAGCACACTGAAAGAATGTAAAAGACACTGCAGCAAGGTACAGACACTGAAGGAATGTAAAACCCACAGACGAAAGGTAAAAAATACTGAAGTAATGTAAGAAAATACTGAAGGAATGTAAAACACAATGAAGGAATGTAAAACGCATTGAAGGAGTGTTTAAAAATGCTGAAGTTATGTAGAGCACAGTGAAGGAACGTAAAACGCACTGAAAGAATATACAGACACTGAAGGAATGTAAAACACACTGAAGAAATGTAAAAAATACTGAAGTAATGTCAAAAAATACTGAAGGAATGTAAAACCCACTGAAGGAATGTTAAAAAAATACTGACGGAATGTAGAGCACACTGAAGGAATGTAAAAGACACTGATGGAATGTAAAAAGCGCGGAAAGAATATAAAAGACACGGAAGGAATGTAAAAAGCACGGAAAGAATGTAAAAGACACTAAAAGAATGTAAAAGACACTGAAGGAATGTACAACACATTGAAGGAATGTAAAAAATACTGAAGGGATGTAAACCATACTAAAGAAATGTACAGACACTGAAGGAACGTAAAACACACAAATGTAATGTACAGAAAACTGGAGGAATGTAAAACACACTGAAGGAATGTAAAAGACACTGCAGCCAGATACAGACACTGAAGGAATGTAAAACACACTATAGGAATGTACAGATACTGAAGGAATTTAAAACATACTGAATGAATGTAAAACACACTGAAAGAATGTAAAACACACTGAAAGAATGTACAGACACTGAAGGAATGATCAGAACACATTGAAGAAATGTACATATGCTGAAGAAATGTAAAACACACTGAAGGAATGTGGAGCTCACTGAAAGAATATAAAATGTACTGAAGGAATCTACAGACACTCAAGGAATGTAAAACACACAAGGAATGTACAACATGCTGAAGGAATGTATAATCACACTGATGGAATGTAATAGACACTGCAGCAAGGTACAGACACTGAAGGAATTTAAAACCCACTGAAGAAATGTAAAAAATACTGAAGGAATGTGGAGCCCTCTGAACAAATTTAAAACACACAGAAGGAATGCACAGATACAGAAGGAATATAAAGCACACTCAAGGAATATACAACACACTGAAGGAAAATACAGCACACTGAAGGAATGCATAACAGACTGAAGGATTGTAAAACACACTGAAGGAATGTACAGGACACTGAAGGAATGTACACGACACTGAAGGAATGTACAGGACACTGAAAGAATGTACAAGACACTGAAGGATTGCACAGGACACTGAAGGAATGTACAAGACACTGAAGGATTGTACAGGACACTGAAGGAATGTACAGGACACTGAAGGAATGTACAAGACACTGAAGGATTGTACAGGACACTGAAGGAATGTACAAGACACTGAAGGATCGTACAGGACACTGAAGGAATGGAAAACACACCAAAGGAATTTAAGATACACTGAAACAATGTATAGGATACAAAAAAAAAGGTACATCAACACTGAAGTACTGCACTGGACACTGAACGAACGTACAACACTCCGTACCAGTGGTCAATAGCTAGCTGTCTCCGCCAGTGGAATATGCTCCACGGGGTGTGTGGCAGGTTAGGCTGTGGTGAGGTGGTGGTGAGGGGTGGGGATGGCTGCTATTTAAGATGTTTGGTTCGTTAGATATCTTTAAGAGGAACCAATGGTGAGACTATTTTAAGGGATAGTTTAAAAAATCAGATTCATTTTGAGGTGTTGTGATGGGAATGCCACCGGACCAGTAGCCCAGGCTAATTTCCATGGGACAGAGATTCAAATCCCACCAGGTAAAGACCCATCAAATTCTGGGCGGCAGGGTGGCGCTGTGGTTAGCACTGAGGTTCGATCCCGGCCCCAGGTTACTGTCCGTGTGGAGTTTGCGTATTCTCCCCTTGTATTTGCGAGTCACACTCCTCCAACCCATGGTGGATTAGCCATGCAAAATTGTCCCTTAATTGGAAAAAAAATAATTGGGTACTCTAAATGTATTCTAAAAAACACATCAGATTTACTAATGTCCTTCAGGAAGGAAATCTGCCATACCTACCTGGTTTGGCCCCTATGTGACTCCAGACGCACAGGTTTTGAGGTGGATGTTCAGGCATGATCATATTGAATGGCGGAGCAGTCTTGCAGGGCCGAATGGCCTCCTGCTATTTTTTATATGCGAAAAAAAAAATTAGAGTACCCAATTATTTTGTTTTCCCCGCTAAGGAGAAATTTAGTGTGGCCAATCCACCTACCCTGCACATCTTTGGGTTGTGGGGGTGAAACCCTCGCAGACACGGGACAATGTGTAAACTCCACAGGGACAGTGACCCAGGGCCGTGTTGAACCTGGGTCCTCAGCACTGTAGGCAGCAGTGCTAACCACTGCGCCAACGTGCCGCCCATTTTATGTGTTAATGTGGTTGCCTCTTCAGTGCCCTCTGAAATAGCCTGGCACACCATTCAGTTCAAGGGCAATTAGGGGCGGGCATAAAATGCCTGCAAAGCCCACATCACATGAAAGTATAACGAAAAAAATTAAGCATATCTTATTCCCTCTCTTCCCGTTGCTAAGCTGCGATTCTCCATCTTTAATGTCAATAGAACGAAATTCTGATTTGCACAGGGGAGCATCACTAAAGGGGTTAAGCTTCAGTAACAGCACTGACATTCTGACAGGTCCCTCAGCTGCCTTGCGAAGAAGCTGTTGATTGTGTTTTATGATACGATTAAGTCTGCAGAAATTGTCACTTGTACTGCTGATGACTTCACCGCGACAAAGAGCAAGTGTTCCTGGCTGACTCCAGGCTCCTCCTGTGTTTCAACTTATTACCTTTTCCCTCGGCGTATTTACCAGAACTTTTATTTTTAATTAACCTTTACTTTGTACGGCGCTGTAATTCCTTCCTCTGTGTCAGGCAGGTTAATGAATTATGTGACCCAAGGCAGGGAGAGAGGAGCCGGAGATCAATGAATCTCCATTTGATGTCCTTGAATTTGGCGGTTTTCCCCTCAGCACAGATTGAAACACAAGAATCTCGTCTCAGTAATAACTCCCGGCCAACACGGTCTAGAGGGGCTGTGGAAGAAATTAAACACTTGTTTGAGGCCTAAATTGGATTATCCTGCTTTGAGGAACTGGGTGTCACTTTTCTGAAATGAAATGCAAGAGTCCAGATCTGCTGTGCTTGCAAATCAATTTGTCAGTTGATGTGGGATGGAAAAATTGATAAAGCAATTTTATTTCATTGGTGTCTGCTACATAGAGTTTTTTTTAAATGCTCTCTATTTTATATGCATGAGCAGTCAGAATGAATTAGCTCTTTTGCTGGCCTGATCTTCCATATTCAGTGTTGAAATATTGTACCTCAAACAGCACCCCCACAACCTCCCCCCTGCACTTCCTGCACCCCCCCCCTCCTTTCTTGTCCTAACATGCCGACCCCCATCAGAGGGTGAGGGTGGAGGGGAAACCAGAAACATGCTGGCCAACTCAAGGGCCAAAGGACCCGTAAAGGTGACCATGACACTGTCTGATTTGCCGTTGAATTTCAACTAGTTCATTAACGCTCCTTTCAGTGAAGCAATGTTCCTTTAACCCCATCTTTACCTGGTTTGGGTTTAGGTAGGAACAGGAGTGGTCCATTCAGTCCCTGGAACCTTTCAAAGAAAAAAAACCTGCATTTCTATAGTGCCTCCTATGGCCTCAAGACGTTCCAAAGCATGGTTCAGCCCATGATGTGCTTTGGAAGTGCCGTCAATCTGGTCCTGGGGAACACGGCAGCCATTTTGCACACAGCAGCTCCCACAAATATAATGACCACATAATCTTTCTTGAGTGGTAATTAGTTGAGGAACAAACATTGGCCAGGAAACTAGGGATAGCTTCCCACTCTCTTCTTTGAAAGAGTGCCACAGAATCTTTCACACCCACCTGAAAAGCAGACAAAGTTTCGGTTTTATTGCTCGTCTGAATTTCAATTAGGCCTGGTTGATGTGAATCAGAACTCCATCTATCTCACATGGTTCCATGTCCCATGCCTATCAAACTCAGTTTTGAAATCGTTGCAATTGGCCCCAGTCTCAGTTCACTGTTCCATGAGCCTCTCGGCGACGGTGTACTTCCTGATTTCGCTCCTGAATGGCTGGCAACTAATTTTGAGGATCTGTGCCCATTGTTCTGAACTTACACCTGTCCTGTGAGGTTGCCTCGTGAGCCATTTGCTTTCATAAGGGCAGCACGGTAGCACAAGTGGATAGCACTGTGGCTTCACAGCGCCAGGGTCCCAGGTTCGATTCCCGGCTTGGGTCACTGTCTGTGCGGAGTTTGCACGTTCTCCCCGTGTCCGCGTGGGTTTTCTCCGGGTGCTCCGGTTTCCTCCCACAGTCCAAAGACATGCAGGTTAGGTGGATTGGCCATGCTAAATTGCCCGTAGTGTCCATAAGGGTTGGGAGGGGTTATTGGGTTGCGGGGACAGGGTGGAAGTGAGGGATTAATGTGGGTCGGTGCAGACTTGATGGGCCAAATGGCCTCCTTCTGCACTGTATGTTCTATGTAATTCTATAAGGTCGAAACCCTGGTGCAATGACGGGTGAGCATTAGATGCTGGCATTGCCAGTGATGCCCACACCCAGTTTTATAAAGCGACCACCCCACTGGTTCAGACCCCAATAAAATGTAGGAGAAGGCGGCCATTCGGCCCATCGAGTCTGTTCTGCCATTCAATGAGATCCTGGCTGATCTGATGTGATAACCTTCAACTCCACTTTCCCACTTTATCCCCATAACCCTTGATTCCCTTTCTGATTAAAAATATGTCTATCTCAGCCTTGAACAAAGGCTCTACAGATCTCTGCCGTAAAGATTTCCACAAATTCACGACCATCTGAGAGGAGAAATTTCTCCGCACCTCTCAGTCGTATGTAAAACATCCCATGCCACCATTTCAAAGAAGAATAGGGAAGTTCTCCCTGGTTTCCTGGCCAAGATTTATCCCTCAACCAACACTACTGATATAAAACCTGGACATGCTCGTTGCAAGAGTTTGCTGTGCACAAATTGAGTGCTGCATTTCCTACATTTATTACACTTCAAACACTGGGTGGTGGGAGCAGTTCCGGTTTAGCTCACTTGGATAAACAACTGGTTCATGATGCAGAGCAACATCAGCAGCACAGGTTCAATTCATGTAGCAGCTTAAGTTATTCATGACTGCCTTCTCAACCTTGCCCCTCACCTGAGGTATGTTGATCCTCAGGTCAGCTCTCCCCCTTGAAGGGGAAACAAGCCTATGGTGACTTTACCTTACCTTACACTTTAAAAGACACCATTGGCTGTAAACACCCCTGAGGTCATGAAAAGTAGTATTTTAAAACAAGCTTGTTCTTTTTCTGCCTTCTAAATGTTATTCCCTTTCAGGAAATGAAGAACGTCCTCATACAAGACTCTGGAATTGTTTCTTTTAAAAAAATAAATTTAGAGTTCCCAATTATTTTTTTCCCCAACTAAGGGGCAATTTATCGAGACCAATCCACCTACCCTGCACATCTTTGGATTGTGGGGGCAAAACCCACGCAGACAGGGGGAGAATGTGCAATGGAATTGGTTATTGCTGGTTTGAGCCCCTGGGCCGTATTCTCCGCACCCCAACGCCAAAATCGCGGCCAGCGCCGGGGCGGAGAATCCAGTTTGATGGCGTAATCGGGCCTGGCGTCGGTTCGGCGATTCTCCGGGCACCGAAAATTGGCGTCACCGGCAAATACGCTGTGCCGCAGGGGGGTCTTATAGGCAGCCGGGGAATTAATATGTGGGATTTGAGGGCCGGGGGCACGGTCGATCGGGTGGGCGGGGGGGGGGGGGTCTCCTTTGTGGGTTATGGTGCATAGTGCGGCTGTCGCCGTGCACATCTGCGGCCCCCGACCCTTACTGCAGCAAAAGCTGCAAGATTCATTCCGGTTCCCTGTTCGCCCCCTGCAGGGCTAAGAAATCATTTCACTTTTTTGCAAGAATTTCAGGAATAATACTCCACCGTTTTGACGCAGGCGTGGGCACATCGTCTCAATAATGGAGAATCCAGCCCCCTGTCTCTTACCTTAATTCAAACCACTCTTGTAAATGTACCTTTAAGAACACAAGAACTAGGAGTAGGAGTAGGCAATTCAACCCCTGAAGCCTGCTCCACCATTCAATATGATGATGGCGAATCTCACCTCGGCCTCAACCCCACCGTCCTTCCCATTCTCCATAACCCTTCAACCCATTAATAATTAAAAATCTGTCCATCTCCTCCTTAAATTCACAAAATGTCCCGGTGTGGTAGACCGTATTATATGTATTACGGTACCTGTGTTGGAGGTACGACTGTATTAGAGATACGTGGGTAAATCCCTGTCTGCTGGCTCCGCCCAGTGGGCGGTATAAAGAGGTGTTCATCCCCGGCTGCAGCCATTTTCTGTTACGAGCTGCTGGGGAACACACCTTGTCTAATAAAGCCTTCGATTATTCTTTAATCTCGCTTTCGCAATAATTGATCGTGCATCAATTTATTAGACAAGATATTCTCCGCATCAAGCCAGACCGTCTGCAACTGAGCCCCCACGCGGCAAACGCTTTGGCCACCTTTGATCACTGGCTGGCTTGCTTCCAGAGCTACATCAGGATGTCCACAGACCCACCCATTGAGGACCAAAAGTTACAGATCCTCTACTCGACGGTGAGTCCCGAAATTTTTACACTCATCAGGGATGCGCCTAACTACGCTGAAGCTATGGCACTGCTAAAAGGGTATTATATTCGTCCGGTGAACCAAGTATATGCTAGGTATCTTCTGGCCACCAGATGCCAAATCCCGGGGGAATCCCTGGACGACTTCTACCGCGCCCTGCTAGCCCTCGGTAGGAACTGCGACTGTCGGCTAGTTTCGGCTACCGAGCACACTGAACTCTTAATTCGGGACGCCTTCGTCACAGGCATGCTGTCCACACAGATCCGCCAGTGGCTGTTTGAAGGAGATACACTCGATCTTAAGGAGGCTAGGAGACTCGCAAACTCTTTAGAGTTGGCCTCCCGTAATGCCCAGGCGTACGCCCCCGGCAGCGCGGCACCCCCATGCACAGCGTGGACCCCACCTGCTTCCGACCCAACCTCATCCTCCAATTCACCGCAAGCCTGCGCCGCGCGGCAGCCGGTCAACCCCAGGGGGCCCAGATGCCACTTTTGTGGGCAGACCAAACACCCTCCGCAATGCTGCCGGCCCGATGAGCGACGTGCAAAGGACGTGGTAAGAAGGGGCACTTTGTGGCGGTATGCCAGGCCCGGACGGTTGCTGCTGCCTCCACACACCCCTTGGGTGACCTGGTCCCGCCGCCATTCTCCCCCTTGCAAGCCATGTGCAGCCCGTGGGCGCCGCCATTTTGGACTCCGCAGGCCACGTGCGGCCTGTGGGTACCGCCATCTTGTCCACCAACTGCTATGTGCGACCCATGGGGGCGGCCATCTTGGACGGCGCCGCAGGACCCCAACCCGACTGGCCGTTTATCGCCTGCTGAGACCTACTTCACTGCTGTTCAACCGGGGCCTCCCAGCATCTGCCGCATCTCGCCTCCATTACTCTGGACCAGTCTCGGCCACGGAACCTCACGACCGCGACGTCGACGGTGCAATTCAACGAGCCTTTTCGACTCCGGGAGCACAGAGAGCCTTGTTCACCCCACCACGGTAAGGCGCTGCTCCCTCACGGTTAAGCAGAAAGTCTGCCTGGCCTCTGGATCCCATTCTGTGGAAACCCGGGGGTACTGCATTGTCAACCTTACTATCCAGGGCATAGAGTTTAACAACTTCAGGCTTTACGTCCTTCCCCACCTCTGCGCTGCCGCACGCCTGGGCCTGGACTTCCAGTGCCACTTCCAGAGCCTGACTTTTAAATTCGGCAGACCCATACCCACTCTCACCGTCTGCGGCCTCATGACACTTAAGGTCGACCTGCCTTCCCTGTTTGTGAATCTCACCCTGGATTGCAAGCCCATTGCTACCAGGAGCAAATGGTACGTGGTGTAACTCTGTTATTTAAGGATGACATCCGGGCAATAGTAAGGGATGACATTGGTGCTATGGAGGATAAGGTTGAATCCATTTGGGTGGAAATCAGGAATAGTAAGGCGAAAAAGCCACTGATAGGAGTAGTCTATAGGCCACCAAATAGTAACATTATGGTGGGGCAGGCAATAAACAAAGAAATAACTGATGCATGTAGAAATGGTACAGGAGTTATCATGGGGGATTTTAATCTACATGTCAATTGGTTTAACCAGGTCGGTCAAGGCAGGCTTGAGGAGAAGTTTATAGAATGTATCTGTGATAGTTTCTGAGAACAGTATGTAATGCAACCTACGAGGGAAAAAGCGGTCCTGGATCTGGTCCTGTGTACTGAGACAGGATTGATTAATGATCTCATAGTTAGGGATCCTCTTGGAAGGAGCGATCACAATATGGTGGAATTTAAAATACAGATGGAGGGTGAGGAAGTAAAATCAAACACTAGTGTTTTGTGCTTAAACAAAGGAGATTACAATGGGATGAGAGAAGAACTAGCTAAGGTAGACTGGGAGCAAAGACTTTATATTGAAACAGTTGGGGAACATTGGAGAACCTTCCAAGCGATTTTTCACAGTGCTCAGCAAAGGTTTATATCAACAAAAAGGAAGGACGATAGAAAGAGGGAAAATCGACCGTGGATATTTAAGGAAATAAGGGAGAGTATCAAATTGAAGGAAAAAGCAGACAAAGTGGCAAAGATTAGTGGGAGACTAGAGGACTGGGAAATCTTTAGGGGGCAACAGAAAGCTACTAAAAAAGCTATAAAGAAGAATAAGATAGATTATGAGAGTAACCTTGCTCAGGATATAAAAACAGATAGTAAAAGTTTCTACAAATATATAAAACAAAAAAGAGTGGGAAAGGTAAATATTGGTCCTTCAGAGGATGAGAAGGGAGATTTAATAATGGGAGATGAGGAAATGGCTGAGGAACTGAACAGGTTTTTTGGGTCGGTCTTCACAGTGGAAGACATAAATAACATGCCAGTGACTGATAGAGATGAAGCTATGACAGGTGAGGACCTTGAGAGGATTGTTATCGCTAAGGAGGTAGTGATGGGCAAGCTAATGGGGCTAAAGGTAGACAAGTCTCCTGACCGTGATGGAATGCATCCCAGAGTGCTAAAAGAGATGGCTAGGGAAATTACAAATGCACTAGTGATAATTTACCAAAATTCAATAGACTCTGGGGTGGTCCTGGCAGATTGGAAATTAGCAAACGTGACACCACTGTTTAAAAAAGGAGGTAGGCAGAAAGCGAGTAATTATAGGCCAGTGAGCTTAACTTCGGTAGTAGGGAAGATGCTGGAATCTATCATCAAGGAAAAAATAGCAAGTCCTCTGGATGGAAATTGTCCCATTGGGCAAATGCAGCATAGGTTCATCAAGGGCAAGTCGTGCCTAACTAATTTAGTAGAATTTCTTGAGGACATTACCAGTGCAGTAGATAACGGGGAGCCAATGGATGTGGTATATCTGGATTTCCAGAAAGCCTTTGACAAGGTGCCACACAAAAGGTTGTTGCATGAGATAAAGATTCATGGCATTAAGGGTAAAGTATTAGCATGGATAGAGGATTGGTTAATTAATTGAAAGCAAAGAGTGGGGATTAATGGGTGTTTCTCTGGTTGGCAATCAGTAGCTAGTGGTGTCCCTCAGGGATCAGTGTTGGGCCCACAATTATTCACAATTTACATAGATGATTTGGAGTTGGGGACCAAGGGCAATGTGTCCAAGTTTGCAGACGACACTAAGATGAGTGGTAAAGCAAAAAGTGTAGAGGATTCTGGAAGTCTGCAGAGGGATTTGGATAGTTAAGTGAATGGGCTAGGGTCTGGCAGATGGAATACAATGTTGACAAATGTGAGGTTATCCATTTTGGTAGGAATAACAGCAAAAGGGATTATTATTTAAATGATAAAATATTAAAACATGCTGCTGTGCAGAGAGACCTGGGTGTGCTAGTGCATGAGTCGCAAAAAGTTGGTTTACAGGTGCAACAGGTGATTAAGAAGGCCAATGGAATTTTGTCCTTCATTGCTAGAGGGATGGAGTTTAAGACTACGGAGGTTATGCTGCAATTGTATAAGGTGTTAGTGAGGCCACACCTGGAGTATTGTGTTCAGTTTTGGTCTCCTTACTTGAGAAAGGACGTACTGGCACTGGAGGGTGTGCAGAGGAGATTCACTAGGTTTATCCCAGAGCTGAAGGGGTTGGATTACGAGGAGAAGTTGAGTAGACTGGGACTGTACTCTTTGGAATTTAGAAGGATGAAGGGGGATTTTATGGAAATATATAAAATTTTGAAGGGAATAGATAGGATAGATGCGGGCAGGTTGTTTCCACTGGCGGGTGAAAGCAGAACTAGGGGGCATTGCCTCAAAATAAGGGGAAGTAGATTTTGGACTGAGTTGAGTCGGAACTTCTTCACCCAAAGGGTTGTGAATCTATGGAATTCCTTGCCCAGTGAAGCAGTAGAGTCTCCTTCATTAAATGTTATTAAGATAAAGATGGATAGTTTTTTTAAGAATAAAGGGATTAAGGGTTATGGTGTTTGGGCCGGAAAGTGGAGCTGAGCCATGGTCTCATTGAATGGCGGAGCAGGCTCGAGGGGCCAGGTGGCCTACTCCTGCTCCTAGTTCTTATGTTCTTATCCAGGACAGGACCTTCATTAGGTCGGAGGTCCAACGGTTGCTGAATGAAGGCATCATCGAGGCTAGCAACAGCCCCTGGAGTGCCCAAGTGGTAGTTGTAAAGACCGGGGAGAAGCACAGGATGGTCATTGACTACAGTCAGACCATCAACCGGTACACACAGCTCGACGCGTACCCCCTCCCACACATATCTGATATGGTCAATCAGATTGCACAGTACCGGGTCTTCTCCACAGTGGACCTAAAGTCTGCCTACCACCAGCTCCCCATCCGCCCGGACGACCGCCAAACACTGCTTTCGAAGCAGATGGCCGGTTCTTTCACTTCCTTAGGGTCCCCTTCACTGTCACTAATGGGGTCTCGGTCTTCCAATGGGTGATGGACCGAATGGTTGACCAGTACGGATTGCGGGCCATCTTCCCGTACCTAGATAACATCACCATCTGCGGCCACGATCAGCAGGACCACGAAGCCAACCTCTACAAATTCCTCCATCCTGCCAAACTCCTTAATCTCACTTATAACAAGGAGAAATGCGTGTTCAGCACTGATCGCCTAGCCATCCTTGGCTACATAGTGCGGAATGGAGTAATAGGGCCCGACACCGACCACATGCACCCCCTTATGGAGTTCCCTCTTCTCCACTGCCCCAAGGCCCTGAAACGATGCCTGGGGTTTTTCTCTTATTACGCCCAGCGGGCCCCAATTATGTGGACAAGGCCTGCCCACTAATCCAATCCACAGTTTTTACCCTGTCGACTGAGGCCCGCCAGGCCTTCAACCGCATCAAGGCGGACATTGCAAAGGCTATGATGCACGCTAGATCGAAAGCGACGCATCAGACGTAGCTCTGGCGGCCACCTTCAACCAGGAGGGCAGGCCGGTGGCCTTCTTTTCCCGCACCCTCACTGCCTCTGAAATCCAACACTCCTCTGTCGAAAAGGAGGCCAGACCATTGTAGAACTGTGCGGCATTGGAGGCATTACCTGGCCGGCAGGAGATTCACGCTCCTCACTGACCAACGGCCGGTTGCCTTCATGTTTAGCAATACGCAGCGGGGCAAGATAAAAAATGCTAAGATCCTGAGGTGGAGATTCGAGCTCTCCACCTACAATTATGAGATCTTGTATCGCCCTGGGAAGCTCAACGAGCCTCCTGACGCCCTATCCCGCGGTACATGTACCAGCGCACAAGTGGACCGACTCAGGGCCCTACACGATGACCTCTGCCACCCGGGCATCACCCGGTTCTTCCACTTCATCAAAACCCGCTACCTGCCCTACTCCATAGAGGAGGTCAGGACCGTCGCCAGGAACTGCCAAATCTGCGCAGAGTGCAAGCCGCACTTCTACCGGCCAGATAAAGCACACCTGGTGAAGGCCTCCCGCCCCTTTGAGCGCCTCAGTATGAACTTCAAAAGGCCCCTCCCCTCCACTGACCGCAACACGTACTTTCTGAACGTGGTCGATGAGTACTCCCGGTTCCCCTTCGCCATCCCCTGTCCCGACATGACTGCTGCCACCGTCATTAAAGCCCTCCACAGTATATTCACACTGTTCGGTTTCCCCGCCTTCGTACACAGCTATAGGGGGGTCCTCCTATGTGAGTGATGAGCTCCGTCAATTCCTGCTCATCAAGGGCATTGCCTCAAGCAGGACAACCAGCTACAACCCCCGGGGTAACGGGGAGGTGGAGAGGGAGAACGGGACGGTCTGGAAGGCTGTTCTGCTGGCCCTACGGTCTAGAAATCTCCCAATCTCCCGCTGGCAGGAGGTCCTCCCCGGTGCACTCCATTTCATACGGTCACTCCTGTGTACCACAACTAATTAAACCCCCCCCCCCATGAACGTCTTCTTGTTTTTCCCAGAAAGTTCACCTCTGGGCCATCACTCCCAACATGGCTGGCAGCTCCTGGATCCGACCTGCTCCGGAATCAGGCGAGGACCCATAAGTCTGACCTGTTGGTCAAGAGGGTCCATCTTCTTCATGCTAACCCGCAGTACACCTACGTGGCACGCCCCAACGGATGCCAGGACACGGTCTCCCTCCGGGATCTGGCACCCGCTGGATCCCCCCCCACGGCCCCCTCACCAACCCCTCCACCCGAACCATTCTTCTCTACTCCACCCACTTCCCCACCAACGCACCTCACCGCAGCCCCCGCCCCAGAAGGATCTGTCCTCCCACTGGTTCCACCCGGAGTTAACGAAGCAAAGGACTGCACGCTTCCGGAGTCGAAAATGCCTGAGTCGGCGCCTGCATCACCACCGAGACTGCGATGATCACAGAGGACCATCAAGGCCCCCGATCGATTGATTTCTTCATTGTAATTGTTACTGTGGTTGTTATTGTTAATGTTAAAGGCTTTGCCACCACCTCCGCCGGACTTTTTTTTCAACAGGGGGTGAATGTGGTAGACCGTATTATATGTATTACGGTACCTGTGTTGGAGGTACTACTGTATTAGAGAATGTGGGTAAATCCCTGTCTGCTGGCTCCGCCCAGTGGACGGTATAAGGAGGTGTTCATCCCCGACTGCAGCCATTTTCTGTTACGAGCTGCTGGGGAACACACCTTGTCTAATAAAGCCTTCGATTATTCTCTACCCTCGCTTTCGCAATAATTGATCGTGCATCACCCGGCATCCACTGCACTTTGGGGGAGGGAATTCCAATGAGTCACAATCCTTGAGAGAAGTCATTTCTCCTCATCTCTGTTTTCAATCTGTATTCCCTTAGCTTAAAACGGTGACCTCTCATTCCAGATTGTCCTGCAAGAGGAAGCATCTGCTCCACGTCTATTTTGTCAATACCTTTTATCATCTTATATACTTCAATTAGATGTCCTTTCATTCTTCTAACCTCGAGAGAGAGAGAGAGAGGGAGAGAGTATAGGCCGAAACTGCTCAATCTCACATAAGACAAACCCCTCCAGCGGAATTCTCCGTCGGCAGGATCCCCCAGTCCGCAGGCAGTACACCCACACCCACAGGTTTCCCAGGCAGCGTGAGGTGGCCATAATGGGAAACCCCATTGGCCGGCTGCGGGAATGGAGAATCCCGCTGCTGGCGGGGCGCGCCGTGCCGGAAATCGCAGCCGGCGGACAGGAGAATCCTAACCCTCATCTCTAGAATCAATCTAGTGAACTTCCCCAGAGCTGCCTCCAATACAAGTACATCCCTCCTCAAATAAGGAATTCAAAACTGTGCACAGTACCCCAGGTGTGGTCTCACCAATGCCTTGTAAAGTTGCAGCAACACTGCTCAACTTTTACACGCTATTCTTTTAACAATAACGGTCAAAATTCCATTTACCTTCCTTATTACTTGCTGTACCTGCATACTAGTTTTCTGCGATTCATGCATGAGGGTGCACAGCCCCTGCTGCATCGGAGCTCTCTTGAGGTTTCTTGCCATTTAGATATATATATTTTTTAATTCATTTACGGGCTGTGGGCATCGCTGGTTAGTCCAGCATTTATTGCCCATCCCGAGTTTCCCTTCGAAAGGTGGTGATGAGTTGCCTTCTTGAACCGCTGCAGTCCTTGAGGGGCAGGTACATCCACTGTGCTGTTAGAGAGGCAGCTCCAGGATGTTGCCTTTCTATTTTTCCCACCAAAATGGATCATCCCACAGTTATCCAAGTTAAACTCCATCTGCCAAATTTTGGCCCACTCACCAAACCTATCCATAATCCATTTGTAAATGTCTTATTTGTTCATTGCAATTTATTATCTCCCGCCTATTTTAGAGTCATCTGCAAATTTGGCTCCAATACCTTTTATCCCTGCATCCAAGTCATTAATATATATTGTAAATAGTTGGGGCTCAAGGACTGAACCCTGTGGCGCCCCACTGTTTACATCTTGCCAACCAGAAAAAGACCCATTAATCCGGACTCTCTGCCTTCTGTACACTTAGCCAGTCTTCAATCCAAGCTAATAAATTACCCCAATTCGAATTTTAAAAAATATTTTTATTCAAATGTTGACAATTTTTATACAAATTTTACAAACACCACACAGCAACACATCCAAACCGCAACTAGAGGTGTTGTACATTGAAGAGTTCTTTGGATTGGGGAATCCTCAGCCCAGCATATAAGACAGCGCGACTCGTGAGTGCAGGATTATGCTGCGGCCTGACGCCAAGAGACAGAGAGCGGTACAAGCCGACAGAGAGCGGCCTGCTGACACACAGAGAGTGGGGCACGCACCGTGGAAGAGTCCCCGACTCCACACAGAGAGTGGTCCACGCACCGCGAAGAGTCCCCGACTCCACACAGAGAGTGGTCCACGCACCACGAAGAGTCCCCGACTCCACACAGAGAGTGGTCCACGCACCGCGAAGAGTCCCCGACTCCACACAGAGAGTGGTCCACGCACCACGAATGATCCCAGCCTCCACACAGAAAGCAACGAAAGACTCCACAGCGAGACAACTGCACGTCTCCACACAGAAAGTGAGTCCAGTGACACAAGCCTCCACCGCGAGCTCATGGACAGCCTCCACGATAGAAA
The DNA here is from genome assembly GCF_047496885.1 of Scyliorhinus torazame. NCBI lineage: Eukaryota > Metazoa > Chordata > Chondrichthyes > Carcharhiniformes > Scyliorhinidae > Scyliorhinus > Scyliorhinus torazame. Next base: position 340,504,670 of record NC_092709.1, on the reverse strand, counting down.
CAACGCAAAACTCCAGAGCGCAGTCCTTGCATGAACAAGAAGTGATGACAGTTTCCACAGAGAGACCAATGCACGATTCCACACAGGGAACGCTGCAAGACTCCACAGAGGGAGTGACCCAAGCCTCCACAGCGACCTTGTGGTCAGACTCCAGGATGGAAGGAACTCAAGGTTCCAGAGCGCAGTCCTTGCATGAACAAGGCCATGAGGGTCTAGCAACCGCCTCTGAGCAACCAGCAGCAGACGATGCAAGTCTGCCACACTCAAGTGAACAACAGAAAGACTCTGACAGTCTACCACGCTCCAGTGAACGACAAGAACACACTGAGGCTCTACCCACTGTATGTGCGAAAAGTGACGACTGCATCCCACTTCCCATACCAGATGTGCAACGTGACAGACCTCAGCTAGAATGTACAGTGGCACTCGACAATCACAGTGAGACTACTGGTGACTCCGGTGACACCACATTACTTCAAACCTCACTCGCTCGAGCCTCTCCACAAGCAAATGCATTCCTGAATGTTTTGACTCCGGATGGGGAGCGTCAAGAAACCTGAGCTGACTCAAGTGAACCTGCAGTGACTCCGGATGGGGAGCGTCAAGAAACCAAAGCTGATTCAGGTGAACCAGAAAGGGCTCCAGGCGGGGAGCATTGACAAACCGAAACTGACTCAGGTGAAACAGACCAGACTCCAGACGGGGAGCATCGACAAGCCAAAGCTGATTCCAGTAAGCCGGACATGACTCCAGACGGGGAGCCGCGAACTCAGTGACGGCCGCTCAAGGAGACAGCAGATGCCACAAAGGACGCTGATACGAGTACCTGTGTGAAGGACTCGTATTAGTCACAGAGTGTGGTCCTTGAGCGCAGCAAACACGACAACAAAACCAACCACCACAACAACAACATCAAAGACAATAACAAGAAGCGTACCAAAGGCAACAACGTTGACAACAAGCACGACGAAAACAATACCAATGGAACTACGACTGGTAGGACGTGGTACAACTCTGCCCATGAGGGACACTGTTACTGCTCAGCTCAGTACAATGAGATGCCATGGCAGGACGATGCATCTTACCAATTCACGTTTGCTGCACTTCAACAGGCAACCCGGCTTTCAGGACAGATGCCATCAAGAATTGCGACCATAAGCATCGAAAGAAAGAGTTCAAATCAGTCAATGAAGTGATTTGAACACTTGACACCTCCTGATGACCAAACACCAGGACACTGATGGCGTTCACAAGGGAATGGCAACGTCGCCATTGACACTTCTATACCAGACCATATAAATTCATGAACTATTGGACTCATAACTTTTATTTTGTATTGTCTTATCCTCAAAATCATCGCAACTATTATTTGGTCTTGTATACTATTGTATAGTCATCACAGTCATCATAACTTGTGCATAGCATCACTTATCTACCTGTTTCTTTTCAATTTTCTTTAACACTGTACAGAAAATATGTAACATGAAAAAAGGGGGATGTGGTGATATGCATCACTGTAAATACACAAGGGGTTACTGTAAATACATTTACATTAGATAGACGCTAGAGGGAGCACCAGAGACATCATGACACACAGACATTCAACCAATAGGTCAGTAAGATAGGACACGGCCAATGAGCATTCAAGACACATCCAGACGTGACACTACCACAGGAGGGCATTAGACCAACCCATATAAAAGGACACAGCACACATGCTCTGTCTCTTTCCAGTGGAGACACTCAGTGAGTACAGACACAGGGTTGATTGAACATCACATCCACCACGTGGATTGTAGCAGACTGGTTTGTCAGTCTGAGTAGCTATAGAAGGATTAACAGGAGAGTCGAATCCAAGTAGGAGAATCGTTAATAGTTTAATAAATGTGTTAAAGCTCTCTCTAAATCTGAACCTTCCTTTGTCAGAGTGCACAACAAGGAAGCAGCTTATGCTACATCAAGAGTATAACAAAACAAAGCTTGCACCCCTGACAGACTCTGCTTCCACCCAGACTCACAGCTCCTCCCAGTCCCCGCACCACTCCAGCAACTTTTCAGCATTAGCAGCCGAATAGTAAAATTGGAAGTTTGGCAAGGCCAAGCCCCCTGCTTGTCTCTTCCTCTGCAGCACCGCCCTCCTGATTCACGGGCCTTCATCAGCCGGTCACTCTCTTTGAAAAACACCTTAGGCCGGAATTAGGGAGGCACTGGAACAAAAATTTAAATTCGGCAAGATATTCACCTTTACTGATTGTACTCGGCCTGCCAGGGGTAGTGGGAGCCATTGTCATCTCTGTAGGTCCGCCTTGACAGTCAGATTTGCGTAGTTCAACCTCCGGAGTTTGCCCCAGTCCCTTGCTATTTGGACCCCCAGTACTGAAAGTTACTCCCTACTTACTGGAACGTTAACTCCCTAAGACCCCCTCTCCGCACCGGTGCCTCAACCAAGTACTCAATCTTCCCTATATTTAGCTTATAGCCAGAAAAGATCCCAAGCTGCTGCAAGATCCCCACAATGATTTCCACTGATGCCTCCAGATCCCTAACATACAATAGCAAATCATCGGCATCTAGCGAGACCCTATGCTCCACCCCTCCTCTAACTATTCCTTCCCAAGCTTTTGAAGACCTCAGGGCCGTGGCTAGCGGCTCATTTGCTAATGCAAATAACAAAGGGGATATCGAACATCCCTGCCTAGTGCCCCGGTATAGGCCAAAGGGCTCAGAAGTCATTCTGTTAGGGCAAACACTGGCAAATGGGGCACATACAACAGCCGCATCCATGCTATGAAGCCTGGTCCATACCCAAATTTCCCTTGTATCACAAAGAGGTACTCCCACTCTATCCAGTTGAATGCCTTCTCCACTTCCAGCAAAACAGTGATATCCTGAACCAGCCCCTCCCCAAGGGTAAGGGCCACGTACAACAACCATCTCACATTTGTCAGCAACCTCCACCCCTTTACAAACCCCGTTTGGTCTTTTCACACCACCACCGGGAGACAAGGTTCCAGTTTTAACTCCAACACATTAGCTAGCAGCTTTATGTCCACGTTTAACAGGGAGATCGAATGATATGACCCGCAGTCTGTGGGAGCAGAGAGATCAATGCTTCCGTAGTGACTGTGGCAAGGCACCTCTCTCAAAGGAATCCCTGAATATCCCCAACGACAGAGGGCCCAGCTGATCTATGAATTTTTAATAAAATTCCACCGGGAATCCATCAGGCCCCAATGCCTTCCCGGATTGCATCAACGTCAGTGTCTCCGCGATCTCCTCCAACTACAATGGAGCATCTAGTTCCTCCCTCAACTCCTCCCCCACCTTAGGAAACTCAAGTCCGCCAAAAATTCCACCATACGCCCTTATCCTGAGGCGATTCGAACTTGTCTAACTCCTCGGAGAAGTCTCTAAATTTCCCATTCACCTGCTCCTGAGCCGAAACCAGGGGTGTCATTCTCCGACCCCCCGCCGGGTCGGAGAATGGCCGTTGGCCGCCGTGAATCCCGCCCCCGCCGAAGTCTCCGAAGGGAGAAAAGTCGGCGGGGCGTTAATGGCGCCGCTGCCGCGGAGAATGTCACGGGTCTGCGCAAGGCAGCCGATTTTCGGCCTGCCGATATTCTCCCTTCCGGATGGGCCGAAGTCCCGTCGACGTGATGACCGTTCACGTCGACGTCAATCAAACCTCCTTTTCATCGGCGTGACCCGGTGCTCCAGGCTCACGCCGACCAGCGAGGAGGTGAGTGACGGCCTGGGGGGTTGGCTCTGGGCAGGAAATGGCGTGGCCGCAGTCTGAATGCGTGAGGAGAGGTGTGTCTCGGCTTGTGTGTGTGTGCGGCGGGGGGGGGGGGGTGGTTAGAGTAGGCTGGGCTCCGGGGGAGTGCCGGGAGGGGGTCCGTGCCGGGGTGGAGGTTGGGGGTTGGGGGGGGTCCGTGCCGGGGTGGAGGTTGGGGGGGGTCCGTGCCGGGGTGGAGGTTGGGGGGGGGTCCGTGCTGGGGTGGAGGTTGGGGAGGGGGTCCGTGCCGGGGTGGAGGTTGGGGGGGGGTCCGTGCTGGGGTGGAGGTTGGGGAGGGGGTCCGTGCTGGGGTGGAGGTTGGGGGTTGGGGAGGGGGTCCGTGCCGGGGTGGGTGATGGGAGGGCAAATGAGTTGGTCCACCTGGCCAGGTGCCAGCCTCCAACAGTTGGACCCATGCGGTCCATGCCACCTGGCTGGGGGGAGGAGGGGATATGGGCAATGATGACATGTCGTCGTTCCCCTCCCCCCCACCAGGCCGTCATGTTTTCAGACCATCCAGCGATGTTGGCCGCCGTGGTGGCAGCCGCTCATGTCTATGTTGCCCTGGATGAGGAGGAGGAGGAGCGTGCCAGAGAGGCGGCGCAGGCTGCCGCAGAGGGGCAGGCGGCAGCCGCCCAGGCTGGAGGGACACCTGACCGACAGGACGAGGAGGGGGAGGAGGACGTCGCGGCCCCACGGCAACGGAGGCACCCGAGGGCGCCCCATGTGTACCGGCCCCGGCAGTCATACCAGGACCTCACGGACCGGGAATGCAGGAGGAGACTCCGGATGAGCCGGGAAACCGTGGCACACATCTGCCACCTGCTGGCACACCTGTCACCGCGTGGCACTGGCGGGGGACACCCTCTCCCCGTGTCCGTCAAGGTTACGGTGGCCCTGAACTTTTATGCAACGGGGTCATTCCAGGCACCGAGTGGGGACCTGTCCGGCATATCGCAGACATCGGTGCATCGGTGCATCCGGGCAGTGACAGATGCCCTTTATGCCATGGCGCACCGCTACATCCGCTTCCCCGTGGACCGGGCCAGCCAAGATGCCCGGGCCGTGGGCTTCTCTGCCGTTGCCGGGTTCCCCATGGTCCAGGGCGCGATCGATGGGATGCACGTCGCCGTGCGGCCACCTGCAGAGAACAGGGCCGTGTTCACTAATAGGAAGGGGACCTATTCAATGAACGTACAGGTGGTCTGCGACCACCGCATGATGATCCTGCACGTCTGCGCCCGTCACCCAGGCAGTGTACACGACTCATTCGTGTTGTTGCGGTCATCCATCCCCGGCATGTACGAGGGACGCCATCCCCGGCTGAGGGGCTGGTTGCTGGGCGACAGGGGCTACCCATTGCGATCGTGGCTGATGGCGCCTATACGGAGGCCACGCAATGAGGCGGAGAACCGCTACAATGATGCCCATGTAGCGACAAGGGGAGTGATCGAGAGGTGCTTTGGCGTGCTGAAGATGCGTTTCAGGTGCCTGGACCTCTCTGGGGGCGCCCTCCAGTATCGGTCAGATAGGGTCGGCCGCATCATTGTGGTGTGCTGCGTCCTGCACAACATAGCCCAGCAGAGGGGCGATGTGCCGCAGGCAGAGGAGGGCGGAGTGGAGGAGCAGCAGGAAGAGGCCCAGTCCTCCCCAGATGAGGGGGATGGGGGCAATGGTCAGGGCAGACGGGGTAGACACAGGCGGGTGGCTGTCCACCGTTACCGGCTGGCCCAGCGGGCACGGGACAGACTGATAGACGCCCGCTTCACTGACTAGATGGGCGTGGGAATCGGGTAGTATGGCCACAGACCGCACACCATGACAACAGCCGACCACCCACACCCCCCACCCATCCACCCACCCAGCACCCTCACCCCCCTCCCCAACCCCACACACCCCACCCGCATGCACACCACCCCCCCACCCCCAATTGACGATCCACCGGCGGCACAACGGGCCGGGCTCACTCAGTTGCGGGTGGACGCGTGTCTATCGCAGGCCATGGAGAATGATGACAACCCGCCTCCGATGAGCTCCTGGCTCTACATCGTTGGACTATGTCTGACCCATGGCCACAGTACCACCATCCACCCGGACCATCCCTGCATGCGGCTGTGACACTGCAGCGCACGGTCCCGTCCTCTGCCCAGGGGATGTTGATGGCGGCCCAGGGGGAAGGGGGCAGACTCACCTGGGGCTGAGGTAAGACCACCCGTCACACACACACTTGCGCTCAACGTACATGACACGCCCGCACACTTTGGACAGAGCACAAAGGCAGCTTCGGTAGGTGTAACATTGACTTTAATAACCAAAGGAGTTCATGCACGTGCCCTAGCCCCTAAAACTCATCTGTACCCTGCACCCGTGCCAACTTACTCAGTGTCTAATTGTTTGGCCTTACGGGCCCTTTGACTACGTCTACGTGGTTCCCCAGACGGTACAGCAGAACTGGAGGTGGACTCCTGTGATTCCTGCCCTCTGACACTGGATCCCTTTGGCGGCCGTTTCCTGGGGCGTCCTGGCCTAGATGGGCCAGGCTGCGGCCCGGGCGACTGGGATGGTGAGCTGCCAGCCTGTCCTGCCCGTTGCCCACCCGATGCACCTGGGACGGAAGGGGGGGAGTCCGAGGTGTCGCGGTGTACCGGGACCTCCCCTACAGAGGGAGCCGGGACGGACCACAGCACCTCCTCCTCCCTCGGGGTGCCCGATGGCCCCCAGGCCTCTACATGGGTGGGGGATGCGAACGGACTGGCCATCCGACTCGCCCCCGACATCTGGCGCTGCCAGTCCTGGAGGCCCGTGCTGGTATCGACAGGGATCTGCAGGTTTGCAGCCATGGAGCCCAGGGGGTTGTCGAACCCTGTCTGCGACAGTGCGACGCCAGCTCGCACATGGCCACTGGCGCCGATGCCCTCAGCGATGGCCTGCTGAGACTGGGCCATGGCCTGCAGAGACTGGGCCATGGCCTGCAGAGGCTGGGCTATGGCCTGCTGAGACTGGGCCATGGCCTGCTGAGACTGGGCTATGGCGTTGAGCGCCTCTGCCATCTGGCGCTGGCACTGGCTCATGCCTCCTGTGAGAGGGCAGCCATTTCCTGGGCCACAGACGCCGCCTGCACGGAAGGCCCCAGGCCTCGCAAACCGTTCCCCATGTCTGACACCATCGCACCCATTGCCTCCACCGCGGACGCCACCCGTGCGGTGTCAGCCTGGGTGGCACGCATGACCGGGACCACTCCCAGCTCCTGGACGCGGGTGGACTCCTCCACCTGCGACCGCAGCCGCCGCAAGCCACCCGTCACCCTATTCGCTCGTCTCCGTGTCGGTGGTTGCATCGGATCTATGTGTGGGTGTGGTAACTGCAGGAACCCGGGATCCATCTGGGCGGCAGATGTTCGCTTGGCCTGGGCTGCCCTCCGACCGCCCGGTCCCTCTGCTGCTCCTACCTCCACCTGCTGTACCGGGACGGCTGTGTTGTGCGCACCAGTGAGTGTACCAGACGCCTCATCACTAAAGTGCCCAACCGTGGTGAGTGTTTCTGCGATGGTGGAGGGTGTTGGTGACAGCAGTGGCGTTGTGTCGTGCTCTTCGTCCCACTCTGAGTCCATGGCACTTTGGGGTGGGGGTGCGTCTCCACCCATCCACTCTGAGTCACTGTCCGGTATTTCGTCTTCCCGGGTAGGGGTGTCCTGGGTAGTGCTGTCCCGGGTAGTGCTGTCCCGGGTAGTGCTGTCCCGGGTAGTGCTTTCCCGGGTAGTGCTGTCCCGGGTAGTGCTGTCCCGGGTAGTGCTGTCCCGGGTAGTGCTGTCCCGGGTAGTGGTGTCCCGGGTAGGGGTGTCCTGGGTAGTGGTGTCCCGGGTAGGGGTGTCCTGGCTCGGATGTGACGGGGGCCTGTGGCTGCCCCCCTCATCGCTGGGTGGTCGCTCCCGCACGTGACGGGGGTGTCGTCTCCCTGTTGCTCCAGGTCTCTCCGTCTCCCGTGGTGTGCGAGGGGCATCCTGCGGGCGTCGCATGCTGGAGGGTCCGGGTTTCTCCGTCTCCCGTGGTGTGCGAGGGGCATCCTGCGGGCGTCGCATGCTGGAGGGTCCGGGTTTCTCCGTCTCCTGTGGTGTGTGAGGGGCATCCTGCGGGCGTCGCATGCTGGAGGGTGCGGGTCTCTCCGTCTCCTGTGGTCTCCGAGGGGCATCCTGCGGGCGGTCTGCATCTGCGGGGATGGGTGCCTGGACGTTTGGTCCTGCGATACACAATGAAGCATGCATGGTTAGACATCAGGCAGTGATCAGGTGATACGGGGGAGGGGGATATAGGGGAGGGGGGATATGGGGACGGGCTGTTGGTGGCTCACTTGCTCGTGGGGCCCCGACCTCTGCATCAGCAACCTCCCGGTCCTCAGGTCCGCCAGCCAGTTCCAGGGCCCTTTCCTCGTGTACGGTCAGTGGCCTCTCATCAGCGGGCCCTCCTCCAGTCCTCACATGCTCCCTATTGTTGTGTGCGCGCTTCTCCTGTGGGGGGGGGTGGTGGCAGGGGTAAAAGGCAACAGTGTTAGGCAGGTATATGAATGCACGGCATCGGTTGCGCGTGCATTGCAGAGGTTAAGGTTAGGGCTGGATTCACTTGGGGATATGGGGGATATGGGGGAGGGGGGATATGGGGGAGGGGGGATATGGGGGAGGGGGATATGGGGGATATGGGGGAGGGGGGATATGGGGGAGGGGGGATATGGGGGATATGGGGGAGGGGGGATATGGGGGAGGGGGGATATGGGGCATATGGGGGAGTGGGGATATGGGGAGGGGGGATATGGGGGAGGGGGGATATGGGGATATGGGGAGGGGGATATGGGGAGGGGGGATATGGAGGAGGGGGGATATGGGGGGATATGGGGGAGGGGGGATATGGGGGATATGGGGGAGGGGGGATATGGGGAGGGGGGATATGGGGGATATGGGGGAGGGGGGATATGGGGATATGGGGAGGGGGGATATGGGGGAGGGTGATATGGGGGATATGGGGGAGGGGGGATATGGGGGAGGGGGGATATGGGGGATATGGGGGAGGGGGGATATGGGGGGTATGGGGAGGGGGATATGGGGGAGGGGGGGATATGGGGAGGGTGGATATGGGGGATATGGGGGAGGGGGATATGGGGGAGGGGGGAATATGGGGGATATGGGGGAGGGGGGATATGGGGGAGGGGCGGATATGGGGGAGGGGGGATATGGGGGATATGGGGGAGGGGGGATATGGGGAGGGGGGATATGGGGGATATGGGGAGGGGGAAATGGGGGAGGGGGGATATGGGGGAGGGGGGATATGGGGGATATGGGGGAGGGGGGATATGGGGGATATGGGGAGGGGGGGATATGGGGGAGGCTCACCCTGCCTGCTCTGACGAGGTCGTTCACCTTCTTGTGGCACTGGGTGCCTGTCCGTGGTGTTAGGGCCACAGCGGTGACGGCCTCTGCCACCTCCCTCCACAGACGCCGGCTGTGGCGTGGGGCAACTCTGCGGCCGTGCCCGGGATACAGGGCGTCCCTCCTCTGCTCCACCGCGTCCAGGAGCGCCTCCACATCGCGTGACTCGAACCTCGGGGCTGAGCGACGGCCAGCCATCAAGTCGGGTGTTGCGGTCGGCTGTTCCGGTCGGGTGGGGGGGGAGCTGCGCGGCCTTATGAGCCGTCACGCCGTGCAGCGCGTATGACGCTGCACGGCGTGAACCACTGCGCAAGCGCGGATCCCGTTACATCGCTGCTAGCCCATTTCGGGCCGCAGACTATCGGCCCATTTTTATGACGTGACGCAAGTGGGATTTGCGCCGTTTTTTTGCGCCGATCGGCGGACTTTCCGCCGATAATGGAGAATTTTGCCCCAGACTCCCATCCTGCACTCTAATCTGGACAATCTCCCTCTCAGCCTTCCGTTTCCTCAGTTGATATGCCAGGAGCCGACTTGCCTTCTCTCCATACTCGTAAGTTGCCTCAACTGTTGCTCCGCCCCCTCTGTGGAGATCAAATCGAATTGCATTTGCAGCTTTTTCCTATCTGCTAGTGATTGTGGGGGATGTACTGTTTGCACATCTGCGATCTACTTCTATGATAGCATCCACCAGTTTTTCCTGCTCCCCCCTCACCTCCGCATCAACATGTGCCTTAAAAGATATAATTTCTCCCCTGGTTACTACCTTCAGGGGGGCGCCGTACCAGAAAACGGAGAATCCCGCCCACAATATTTTGGCCCCCCAATACTTCCTGTGGTAATCAATTCCACAGGCTCACCACTCTTTGGGTGAAGTCTCCTCATCTCTGTTCTTAATGGACTACTCCGTATTATCAGACTGTGAGGGGAGGTAGATATAGGACAGATGTCAGAGGTAGGTTCTTTACTTAGAAAGTAGTAAGGGCGTGGAATGCCCTGCCTGCAACAGTAGTGGACTCGCCAACACTAAGGGCATTCAAATGGTCATTGGATAGACATATGGACGATAAGGGAATATTGTAGATGGGCTTTAGAGTGGTTTCACAGGTCGGCGGAACATCGAGGGCCGTACTGCGCTGTAGTGTTCTATGTTCTATGTTCTATGTGTCCCCTGGTTCTGGACACCCTCACCATTGGGAACATTCTTCCTGCATCTACTCTGTCTAGTCTTGTTAGAATGTTATAGATTTGTATGACATCCCCTCTCATTCTCCAGCGAATACAATCATAACGCAATCAATCTCTCTTCATACGTCAGTCCTACCATCCCAGGAGTCAGTTTGGTAAGCCTTTACCATACTCCCTTCAGTAAGAACATCCTTCCTCAGATAAGAAGACCAAAACTACACACATTATCCCAGGTGTTCATTCACCAAGGCCGTGTACAATTACAGCAAGACAACCCTGCTCATGTACACGAATCCTCTTGTTATGAAGGCCTACATACCATTTGCCTTGTTTACTGCCTGCTGTACCTGCATGCTTACCTTCAGAGACTGGTATACAAGGACACCCAGGTATAATACCCATTTGTCTCTATTTACGTTGTTAACTCATTAAATTTATCCTGAACGCTTTGTGCATTTAGACACAAAACTTTTAAGTTTATTCTATTGTCAAATGTCCCTACTCTTGTCTGATTCTTAGTGACAATCCACCTCATCATTAACCTGCACTCCTACCTTCTCCTTTAACTTTGATTTTCTAATTTTCCATATAGTTGAAACTACTTAACTTAAAGCCCTATCTACAGCCTAGTTATGCAATCCACCAGGACTCTGGTCACGGCATGATTCAGGTGAAGACCGTTCCAGCAGAACAGCTCTCTCCTTCCCCAGTACTGGTGCCAATGTCCCATGAATTCAAACCCATTCCTCCCACACCAACCTTTGAGCCACGTATTTACCTCCTTAATCTTATTGGCCCTGTACCAATTAGCTTGTGGGTCAGGTAGTAATCCAGAGATTATTACCTTTCTGGTTCTGTTTTTTTTAAATTTAGCCGCTAGCTGCTCATATTCCTTCATCAGAACCTCTATTCTTGTTCTGCCTATGTCGTTGATGTCTACATGGACCAAGACAACTGGACCTTTACCCTCCCACTCTGCTGCCAAGAGCAGATATCCCCATCCCGAGCACTAGGCAGGAAAAAAACTTTCAGGACTCTCGAATCTGGGGAGCGATTCTCCGAAATGGAGAGCGCGTTCGTACCGTCGTGAACGCCGTTGCATTTCACGACACGTGAAACGGACGCGGGGACTACCGATTCTGGCTGGTTCACACCGCTCCAGCCTCCTTTCCCGGTGGCAAATGGGCGCCGCGCCATCTCGCACATGTGCAGTTGGGCCGCGCCAACCCGCGAATGCGCAGGGGACTTCCTCAGCGCGCCGGCCCCGACCGAACATGGCGTGGGGGGTTCAGGATCCGGCCGCGTAATAAAATAGGGCCGGGGCTGGAGAGGCCGGCCCGCCGATCGGTGGGTCCCGATCGCGGGCCAGACCCCATCGGAGGCCCCCCCCTGGTGAAGGAGCGCTGTGCCCAGCCCCACAGGCCACCCCCGACTCTTCGTGCAGAGTTCCCGCCGGCAGCGACCAGGTGTGAACGGCGCCGGCGGGACTCTGCCGTTTCCGCGCGGTCGCTCGGCCCATCAAGGCCGGAGAATCGGCGGCCCGGCCGCGGACAGCGGCCCCCGACCGGCCTCGTGCCAAACATGCCGGTGCAAATGGCACAGATGCCCCGCTCACTGGAGAATCGGCGGCCGGTGGCGTACCGGCGCCGCGGGACAAAATGGCCTTACCCACAAGACTCATTATTAAAATTACTGCCATCCAGCCTTGCCATATTCCCTTATGCCTTAACATGTCTATTTTTGCTCTGCATTACCGACTGACTTGGTGTTTCTTCCCACGATGCACGAAGGTAGAGCCACAGTCCAGCTCCACCCACACAATGACATCACTGCAGCCATTTGAGAAGACAAACAGTTCTTGAAGGGACATTCCCATGACACCTCCCCCCAAGAAAAAAATAAACCATCAACTTCAAGATGGTTACATTTTTCAGCTTTTCACTTTCCTTGAAGAAAAATTGACAATAAATATACTTTATTTAAAACAAAACAAAACATGCAAGCATTTATAATAACATAGTCCCATTTTAGTTCTTCTTCCTGCAACTGGAATCCCTCTTGATTGACAGTCTCTTTGAATAAGAAGGTCTCTGCACGATCCGTCCATTTCTCTACGCCTCGGCATTTCTCTTTAAGGCCAGATACTTTAGTTCAATCCGATCACAGACCCTCTTGAAATTCTCCAACACAGGAGCATTGTTTAACACAGCCTTCAGGCCATCAAATGCCTGTTGACACTTGGCTGTCCACTGAAATTAGCTACGCTTCTTCAGCAAGTCCGTCAGTGGAGCAACCACGCTGCTACAATGTGGCACAAATTTCCAGTAAAATCCACTCATGCCAAGAAATCACATTATTTCTCTTCGTGTTGAGGATATTGGAAACTCACCAATAACTTTCGTTTTCACATCCCGTGGGACCATTCGACCCTGTCTGATTGTATGGCCAAGGAACGTAACTTGGGATTTTCCAAATTCACTTTTGGCCAAGTTTACCACCAAACCCGCCTCCTGAAGTCGATCGAATAACTCCTTCAGGTGCTTCAAATGTTCTTTCCATGCCTGACTAAAAATCGCCAGATTGTCGATGTATACAGCACAATTGGTTAATCCTGAAACAACTTGTTAGTTAACCGTTGAAATGTGGATGGGGTGTTTTTCATTCCAAATGGCATAACTTTGAATTGGTACGTACCATCTGGAGTCACAAAAGCCGAAATCTCCTTCGCTCTTTCGGATAAAGGTACCTGCCAGTAATAAAAGCAGATTGTCCCACCTTCTCAATGCAATCCTCCAAGTGTGGGGTAGGATACGAGTCTGTCCTTGTAACTACATTAACCTTTCTATAGTCCACACACAATCGTTGGGTACCGTCCGGTTTCGGTACCATCACTATGGGTGAGCTCCATAGGCTGCAACCCACTTCAGTTATGACCTTTTAAAGCATATTTTCAATTTCTTTGTTAACCTGTGCCAATTCTAAAGGGTTAAGTCTATATGGATGTTGTTTGATTGGAACAGCATTTCCCACATCTATATCATGTACAGCCATTTTAGTACTTCCCAACTTATCTCCACACACTTGCCCATGTGATACCAATAACTCTTTCTGGTCAGTTTGTTTCTCCTCTGGAAGATAACTCAACAATTTATCCCAATTTTGAAGAACATCCTCATTATCCAATTTAATTTGAGGAATGTCAAATTCAGAGTCATCTGGATTTGGTTCGTCACTTTGAGTTAGAACCATTAAAACCTCCTTTTTCTCTCCTTCCCTTTCAAAGTACCTTTTAAGCATATTCACATGCCACACTAGGTGAGTTTTTCTTCTATCTGACGTTCTTACCACATAATTCACCTCACTTAATTTCCTTTCAATCTGATAAGGTGCACAAAACCTTGTTTTTAAAGGTCCACCTACTACTGGTAACAATACTAAAACTTTGTCTCCATTGGCAAAACTACAAACTTTTGCTTTCTTGTCCACTACCCGTTTCATCACATGTGCAACTTTCAAATGTTGTCTAGCCAATTCACCTGCTCTATTTAATCAGTCCCTAACATGTGACAAGTAATCTAATAATGTAATTTCAGACTGCTCACTCACCAATTTATCCTTAATCAATTTAAGTGGTCCTCTTATATCATGACCAAAAGGACTGAATTTGGTATACTCATTAGGTGCATCCCCAATTGTAAACCGTAGGAATGGAATTCCTTTATCTCAATCCTCTGGATAATCTTGGCAATAAGCTCTCAACATTGTCTTTAATGTCTGATGCCAGCTTTCTAATGCTCCCTGGAATTCTGGATGTTACACTGTTGATTTTAATTGTTTTATCACTAAGCTATCCATAACTTCCTTGAATAACCTTGAGGTAAAATTTGATCCTTGATCCGATTGTATTTCTGTGAGTAGTCCATATCTAGTAAAGAATTTAAGTAACTCCTCCACAACCTTTTTAGCTGTAATATTGCGTACTGGAATGGCCTCTGGAAACCTAGTAGACACATCCATTATAGTCAAAAGATATTGATTCCCACTCTTCATTTTAGGAAGCGATCCTACGCAATGAATTAAGACACTGTAAAAGGTTCCTCAAATGCTGGAATGGGTATTAACGGAGCTGGTTTTATCGCCACTTGAGGTTTCCCTATCACTTGACATGTGTGACATGATCGACAAAATTTAACAACATCTTTACGTAGTCCAGACCAATAAAAACGTTTTTGTATTTTAGCTTGAGTTTTCCTTACTCCCAAATGACCTCATGTGCTACTCGCAACACCTCCTTTCTATACCCTACCAGCAACACCACTTGATGAACTTCTGCCCACTTTTTATCCTCCTGCATATGTAAAGTTCTCCATTTTCTCATCAAGGCATCATTTTTACGGTAATAACATTCTGGCATACACTCAGATTCCTTTTCCATATATGTTTTCTGATACATCAGTTTTATTTGTATAGCTATATCATTACCCAAGATAAACTGTATTCCTGGACAAGATAATTTCTCTATTACTCCTACTACCACTTCACCACTCTTCACTTGACTTTCCAACCTTACCTTATACAATGGAACACTACTCTTCTCACCCTGAATTCCACATATGACCAACTTTTCTGGCAATATTCCTCCCAAGCTACATAACTCCTCATCTCTTACCATCAAAGATTGACTAGCCCCTGTATCTCTTAAAATTGTGACTTCTTTACCTACTCCTCCTGGTACAAATTAATAAACTTTACCCACACAAGTACATTCTTTAAAGAGATCTGGCACCTTCTCATCAATCACCTCTTGATCAGGATGTACAATCTTTTGCACCTCCTTCGCTTCACTTGGGCTTTTCTTTACCACTTTAACAAACCCCACTGTCTTATCCTGTTTTATCACATCAGCCTTCCCAGTGCTTTTCTTCAACCACCAACACTGTGGCTTTACATGGCCTAGTTGATTACAGTGAAAACATTTGAAACTTTTCATTTCTCTTCCACCCTCCCGGATTTCTTTTTTAATCTGAGGTACACTCTCCTTATTATATCCCATCAGATCCCCTTTACCTTTACCACTTGAGTATTTCTCTTTTCCCCAGTTTCTATCCCTCACAGGGTGAAACTGATGTTAAAACCAAACTTTGGTTTATGAACTAATTCATAATCAGCTGCCATTTCTGCTGCTAATCTTGCAGTTTTAACCTCCTCCAAAAGTATAAATTTTCTCAGAGCTTTATACGTTTTGTCCATTTTCAAAGCTCTTATCCACTTATCAAAATTACTCTGTTTGATCCTTTCAAACTCCATGTACGTTTGACCAAATTCTTTCCTTAAATTTCTAAACCTTGTCTGTCGGCTTCAGGCATTAGTTCATATGCACCTAAAATGGATTTTTTTCACCTCCTCTTACGTCCCAGATACCTCCTCTGATAGTGATGCAAATACCTCACTGGTTCTACCTACCAACCTTGTTTGAATCAGTAATACCCACATGTCCTGTGGCCATTTCATTTGTTTAGCTACTTTCTCAAATGAAATGAAAAAAGCTTCTACATCCTTCTCATCAAACTTTGGTATTGCTTGAGCATAGTTAAATAGATCCGCATCAAGCCTTCAACTATGCTGCTCTTTCTCTTTATCCTTATCACTACCCTCAAATTGTATATTTCTCTTTACATCTGCCAATTTTAATTGACTGTCATGTTTCATGGCCATTTTCTGAAGTTCAAAATATCGCTCTTTTTCTCTTTCTTCTCTATCTTTTTCTCTCACTAGGGCTATTCTTTATTTGTCCCTCATTTCTCATTCAAGCTGCTTTAATTCTTTTTCATGTTCAAGTTGCTTGATCTGTAACTGAATTTTTGCATTTCCAAGGAGTCTGACCGTGTCTAAAACAATTTTAAATGCTCACCTACCTCCGCAATTACCTCTTCTTTTTGTATGTTGTTGGGTATTATTAACTGCAATATTTTTGCCAAATCTAAAAGCTTTTTTTTAGTCTCTGTTCGTAAGGTACTGCGTATGACCTTCTCCACCTCCAAAAACTTCTGAGCCGCTGAAAGAGCCATTGTCCACAACACACTCCCTACTTAAACTGGAATACCACATTTGAAAAGCAAATACAAATAAGACCATAAGACATAGGAGCGGAAGTAAGGCCATTCGGCCCATCGAGTCCACTCCACCATTCAATCATGGCTGATTTCAACTCTATTTACCCGCTCTCTCTATAAGAACATAATACATAGGAGCGGAAGTAAGGCCCCTCATTGTGTTTAAGTTTAACTAAACCAACCCAATCACGAAAGATAGACATTTATCCCACAAGCCCCCAATTTGTTATGGGCCAGGGTTTAGAGAACACCAAAGTATGTCATGGAGTTCCCCTGACCTACAACTGTTTATAGATTTTGGTTATGAGGAGCACATGGGCCTACTACTCAGGTGTAATGCAACAGAGGCCTTAAGCACTTTAAATCAAAAACAATATTTATTCTACAAATTCAGTTAACATTTTTATAAACACACAATAAGCATTTTTATCAACTACAAACACACATACCCCACAAGCTACAG
Source organism: Scyliorhinus torazame (assembly GCF_047496885.1). Classification (NCBI taxonomy): domain Eukaryota; kingdom Metazoa; phylum Chordata; class Chondrichthyes; order Carcharhiniformes; family Scyliorhinidae; genus Scyliorhinus; species Scyliorhinus torazame. Next base: position 340,487,715 of record NC_092709.1, on the reverse strand, counting down.
TACTCTATATTCAACCCTTAATAACTTCCCTGTTACTGATTCACTCAAGTAACAACATCCATAAATCAGACAATGCCTTTTTCCACAAAAACAGGTTTGAATTCTTCACAGAAAACAGGTATCACTTTTGAGTCATCAGGTGATCTGTACACCTTTTATCATATATAGAGAGAGGCCAAAATAAACCTTCTTTGTCTGAATGCAGCTCCAAACTGCCTCAACCGAAAGTAAAACACAGAGCCACAAACAGCTCCCAGCTCAAAACGAAAGTAAATGACAGAACCTCAGCCCAGCTGCACCCAATAACACACTAAAGGAATGCACACATTGAAGGAAAACAAAAAACATTGAAGGAATGTAAACCACACCTAGGAATGTAAAACACACTGAAGGAATATAAAACACACTGAAGGAATGAAAAACACACTGAAGGAATGTAAACCACACTTAGGAATGTAAAACACACTGAAGGAATATAAAACACACTGAAGGAATGAAAAACATATTGAAGGAATGTAAAACACGCTGAAGGAATGTGCAGACACTGCAGGAATGTAAAAAACATTGAACGTATGTAAAACAAACTGAAGGAATGTAAAACGCAATGAAGGAATGTAAAACGCACTGAAAGAATGTAAAAATACTGAAGGAATGTAAAACAGACTGACAGAATGTAAAACACACAGAAGGAATGTAATTCACAATGAAGGAATGTTAAACAATGAAGGAATGTACAGATACTGAAGGAATCTAAAACACACTCAAGGAATGGAATACAATCTGAATGGATGTAAAAGACACTGGACAAATGCAAAATACACTGAAGGAACATAAAACATAATGAAGGAATGTGAAACACAATGAAGGAATATAAAACACATTGAAGAAATGTAAAATACTAATAGGAATGTAAAGCTCATGGAAGACATGTAAAACACACTGAGGGTATACAAAACACTGAAGGAATGTAAAACACACTGGAGGAATTTACAGATACTGAAAGAAAGTAAACAAATGTTGGAGGAATGTACAGCCACTGAAGGAATGTAAATCGCACTGAAGGAATGCAAAACACACTGAATGAATGTAAAACTCAATGAAGGAATGTAAAATATACTGAAGGATTGTAAAACACAATGAAGGAATGTAAAACACACTGAAGGAATGTACAGATACTGAAGGAATCTAAAATGCACTAAAGAAATGTAGAGACACTGGGGGAATGTAAAACACACTTTGGAATGTACAGATATTGAAGGACTGTAAAACACACTGAAGGAATGTAAAGCACATGAAAATAATGTAAAATAAGCTAAAGGAATGGAATCAACACTGACGGGATGTAAAACACACTGATGGAATGTAAAACAAACTGAAGGAATGTAAAACACAATGAAGGAATGTAAAATGCACTGAAAGAATGTAAAAAAATACTGAAGGAATGTAAAACAGACTGACAGAATGTAAAACACACCTCAGGAATGTAATTCGCAATGAAGGAATGATAAACACAATGAAGGAATGTTAAACACTATGAAGGAATGTACAGATACTGAAGGAATCTAAAACACACTCAAGGAATGGAACACAATCTGAAGGAATGTAAAAGACACTGGATGAATGCAAAATACACTGAAGGAATATAAAACACACTGAAGGAATGTAAAACACAATGAAGGAATATAAAACACATTGAAGAAATGTAAAACACACATAGGAATGTACAGCACACGGAAGGCATGTAAAACGCACTGAGGGTATTCAAAACACACTGAAGGAATGGAAAATGCACTGAAGCAATGCTAACAAAATGAAGGAATGTAAATCAAGATGAAAAAATGTAAAACACAATAAAGCAATGTAAAATGCACTGAAGGAATGTACAGACACTGAAGGAATTTAAAACACACTGAAGGAATGTAAAACATACTGAAGGAATGTAAAACACACTGAAGGAATGTACAGACACTGAAGGAATGTAAAACACACTGAAGGAATGTAAAACACACTGAAGGAATGTAAAACACACTGAAGGAATGTAAAACATACTGAAGGAATGTAAAACACACTGAAGGAATGTAAAACATACTGAAGGAATGTAAAACATACTGAAGGAATGTAAAACATACTGAAGGAATGTAAAACACACTGAAGGAATGTACAACACACTGAAGGAATGTAAAACATACTGAAGGAATGTAAAACACACTGAAGGAATGTACAACACACTGAAGGAATGTAAAACATACTGAAGGAATGTAAAACATACTGAAGGAATGTAAAACACACTGAAGGAATGTACAACACACTGAAGGAATGTAAAACATACTGAAGGAATGTAAAACATACTGAAGGAATGTAAAACACACTGAAGGAATGTACAACACACTGAAGGAATGTAAAACATACTGAAGGAATGTAAAACACACTGAAGGAATGTACAACACACTGAAGGAATGTAAAACATACTGAAGGAATGTAAAACACACTGAAGGAATGTAAAACATACTGAAGGAATGTAAAACACACTGAAGGAATGTACAACACACTGAAGGAATGTACAACACACTGAAGGAATGTAAAACACACTGAAGGAATGTAAAACATACTGAAGGAATGTAAACACACTGAAGGAATGTAAAACACACTGAAGAATGTACAGATACTGAAGGAATGTAAACACACTGAAGGAATGCAAAATAGACTTAGGAATGTACAGACACTGAAGGAATCGAAAACACAACAAAGGAATGTAAGACGGACTAAAGGAATTTCCAGATACAGAAGGTACGTAAAACACACTGAAGGAATGTGAAATACACGGAAGCAATGTACAACACACTGAAGGCATATAAAACACACTCAATGAATGTAAAACACTCAGAAGAAATGAAAAGCGCATTGAAGGAATGTAAAACTTACTGAAGGAATGTGAACCACAGTGAAGGAATGTAAAACACACTGAAGGATTGTAAAACACACTGAAGGACGGTAAAACACACTGAAGGATTGTAAAATACATTGAAAGATTGTAAAACACACTTATGGAATGTAAACTCATTGAAGGAATGTAAAACACACTGAAGGTAGGTAAAACAGAGAAGGAAAGAAAAATGCACTCTAGGAATGTACAAACACTGCCGGAATATACAGACACTGAAGGAATATAAAACACCCTGAGGAATGTAAATCGCACTGAAAGAATGTAAAACACATTGAAGGAATGTAAAACACACTGAAGGAATGTAAAACGCAATGAAGGAATGCAAAACACACTGATGGAAAGTAAAACTCACGGACGGAATGGACAGACACCGAAGGAGTGTAAAACAAGCTGAAGGTATGGAAAAGACACTGAACGAATATAAACTACACTGAAGGAATGTAAAACGCATTGAAGGAATTAAAGCACACTGACGAAATGTACTGATACTGAAGGAATGTAAAAGACACTTTGGAATGTACAAATACTGAAGGAATATAAAACACATTGATGGAATGTAAAAGAGTCTGATGGAATGTAAAAGACACGGAACGAATGCGAAACGCACTCAAGGAATATAAAACACAATGAAGGAATTTAAAATACAGAGAAGGATTGTACAGACACGGAAGGATTGTAAAACACATTGAAGGAATGTAAAACACACCGAAGGAGTTTGCAGATACTGAAGGCAGGTAAAACACACTGAAATAATGTAAAACACACTGAAGGAATCTACAGACAGTTAAGGAATGTAAAACACAATGAAGGAATGTAAAAGACACTTTGGAATGTACTGATACTGAAGGAATCTAAAACACATTGATGGAATGTAAAACAGTCTGAAGGAATGTAAAAGACACTGAACGAATGCAAAATGCACAAAAGGAATCTAAAAAACAATGAAGGAATGTAAAATACAGTAAAGGATTGTACAGACACTGAAGGAATTTAAAACACACTTTAGGTATGTATAAGACACTGAAGGAATGTAAAACACACTAATGGAATATAAAACAGACTGAAGGAATGTAAAATATACTGCAGAAATGTAAAAGATGCTGAAGGAGCGTGAAAAACACTGAAGGTGTGTAAAACACACTGAAGGAATGTACAGACACCGAAAGAAGGTAAAACACAGTAAAGGAATGTAAAACACACTGTAGGAATTTTCAGATACTGAAGGAATGTAAAACACACCGAAGGAATGCAAACACACTGATGTAAAGTTTAACTCACGGGAGGATAGGACAGACACTCAAGGAATGTAAAACACGCTGAATGTAAATAAACCACACTGAAGGACTGTAAAACACACTGATGGTGTGTAAAATACACTGAAGGATGTACAGATACTGAAGGAATGAAAAACATACTCGAGGAATGTACAGATACAGAACGAATGTAAAATAGACTGATGGAATGTAAAACACACGGAAGGAATGTAAAACACACTGATGGAATATAAAATACACGAAAGGAAAATAAAACAGACTGAAGGAATGCAAAACACACTGAAGGAATGTAAAACATACTGAAGGAATGTAAAACACACTGAAGGAAAGTAAAACACACTGAAGGAATGTAAAACATACTGAAGGAATGTAAAACATACTGAAGGAATGTAAAACATACTGAAGGAATGTAAAACACACTGAAGGAATGTAAAACACACTGAAGGAATGTAAAACACACTGAAGGAATGTAAAACATACTGAAGGAATGTAAAACATACTGAAGGAATGTAAAACATACTGAAGGAATGTAAAACACACTGAAGGAATGTAAAACACACTGAAGGAATGTAAAACACACTGAAGGAATGTAAAACATACTGAAGGAATGTAAAACACACTGAAGGAATGTAAAACATACTGAAGGAATGTAAAACACACTGAAGGAATGTAAAACACACTGAAGGAATGTAAAACACACTGAAGGAATGTAAAACATACTGAAGGAATGTAAAACACACTGAAGGAATGAAAAACACACTGAAGGAATGTAAAACACACTGAAGGAATGTAAAACATACTGAAGGAATGTAAAACACACTGAAGGAATATAAAATACACGAAAGGAAAATAAAACAGACTGAAGGAATGCAAAACACACTGAAGGAATGTTAAACATACTGAAGGAATGTAAAACACACTGAAGGAATATAAAATACACGAAAGGAAATTAAAACAGACTGAAGGAATGTAAAACATACTGAAGGAATGTAAAACACACTGAAGGAATGTAAAACATACTGAAGGAATGTAAAACACACTGAAGGAATGTAAAACATACTGAAGGAATGTAAAACACACTGAAGGAATGTAAAACACACTGAAGGAATGTAAAACACACTGAAGGAATGTAAAACACACTGAAGGAATATAAAATACACGAAAGGAAAATAAAACAGACTGAAGGAATATAAAATACACGAAAGGAAATTAAAACACACTGAAGGAATGTAAAACATACTGAAGGAATGTAAAACACACTGAAGGAATGTAAAACATACTGAAGGAATGTAAAACACACTGAAGGAATGTAAAACACACTGAAGGAATGTAAAACACACTGAAGGAATGTAAAACACACTGAAGGAATATAAAATACACGAAAGGAAAATAAAACAGACTGAAGGAATGCAAAACACACTGAAGGAATGTTAAACATACTGAAGGAATGTAAAACACACTGAAGGACTGTAAAACACACTGAAGGAATGTAAAACACACTGAAGGAAAGTAAAACACACTGAAGGACTGTAAAACACACTGAAGGAAAGTAAAACACACTGAAGGACTGTAAAACACACTGATGGTGTGTAAAATACACTGAAGGATGTACAGATACTGAAGGAATGAAAACACACGGAAGGAATGTGAAACACACTGAAGGAATGTGAAACAATCTAAAGGAATGTAAAAGATACTGAAAAAATGCAAAACACAATGAAGTAATATAAAATACACTGAAGGAATGTAAAACACACTGAAGGAATGTACAGACACTGAAAGAATGTAAAACACACTGAAGGAATGTACAGATACTGAAGGATGTACAGACACTGAAGGAATCTACAGACACTGATGGAACGTACAGTCACTGGAGGAATGTAAAGCACACTGAAGGAATGTACAAACACTGAAGGAATGTAAAACACACTGAAGGAAAGTAAAACATACTGAAGGACTGTAAAACACACTGATGGTGTGTAAAATACACTGAAGGATGTACAGATACTGAAGGAATGAAAACACACGGAAGGAATGTGAAACACACTGAAGGAATGTGAAACAATCTAAAGGAATGTAAAAGATACTGAAAAAATGCAAAACACAATGAAGTAATATAAAATACACTGAAGGAATGTAAAACACACTGAAGGAATGTACAGACACTGAAAGAATGTAAAACACACTGAAGGAATGTACAGATACTGAAGGATGTACAGACACTGAAGGAATCTACAGACACTGATGGAACGTACAGTCACTGGAGGAATGTAAAGCACACTGAAGGAATGTACAAACACTGAAGGAATGTAAAACACACTGAAGGCATGTTAAACACACTGAAGGCATGTTAAACACAGTGATGGAATGTACTGACACTCCTGGTATGTGAAACACCCTGAAGGAATGTAAAATGCACTCAAGGAATGTAAAACACACTGATGGATTGAAAACTACACTGAAGGAACGTAAATTACAGAAATTCTAAAACACACAAGGAAGGCAGGAATGTACAATACACTGCAGGAATGCAAAGCACACTGAAGGAAGGTAATACACAATGAAGGAATGCAAAACACACTGGAAGAATGTAAAACTCTCTAAAGGATTGTAAAACACACTGAAGGAAGGTAATACAAAACATAGGAATGTGAAACACACTGAAGAAATGCAAAATACACTGAAGGAATGTAAAGCACAATGAAAGAATGTACAGACATTGACAGAATGTAAAACAAACTGAAGGAATGTACAGACACTGAAGGAATGTAAAACACACTGAAATACTGTAAAATACACTGAAGGACTGTAAAACACACAGAAAGAATGTACAGACACTGAAGGAATGTACAGACAATCAAGGAATGTAAAATACAATGAAGGAATGTGAAATACACTGAATGAATGTACAGTCACCGAATGAATGTAAAACACACTGAAGGAATGTAAACCACACTGAAGGAATTTAAAACGCAATGAAGGAATTTAAAACGTAATGAAGGCATGTAAAACACACTGAGGGACGGTAAAATGCACTTTAAGAATGTAACGCACACTGAAGGGATCAACTGACACTGATGGAATGTACAGTCACTCTAGGAATGTAAAACACACTGAAGGAATGTACAGACACTAAAGGAATGTAAAAGACGCTTTAGGAATGTAAAACACACTGAAGGAATATGCAGACACTGAGGAATGTAAAACACACTGAATAAATTTAACACACACTGAAGGAATGAAAAACACTCTGAAGGAATGTAAAATACACTTTAGAAATGTACAGACACTGAAGGAAAGTAAAACACACTGGAGGAATGTACAGACACTAAAGGAATGTACAGACACTGAAGGTTGTCAAACACAATCAAGGAATGTAAAATACACTGAATGAATGTAAAACGCAGTAAAGGGATATGCAATACACTGTAGGAATGTGAAGCAATCTGAAGAATGTAAAATACACTGAAGGAATTTAGAACACACTGGTGGATTGTAAACTACACTGAAGGAATGCAAAACACACAGAAAGATTTTAAAACACACCAGGAAGAAGGAATGTACAATACTCTGCAGGAATGTAGATTACACTGAAGGAATGTGAATCACACTATAGGATTGTAAAACACAGATGGAATGTAAAACACACTGATGTAATGTACAGACAGTGTTTGAATGTAAAATACACTGACGGAATGTGCAGACACAGAAGGTATGTAAAACAAACAGAAGGAATGTGAAACACACTGAAGGGATGTAAAGCACACTGCAAGAATGTCCAGATACTGATGAAATACAAAACACATTGAAGGAATGTGGAGACACTTCAGGAATGTAAAGCACAATGAAGGAATGCAAAACACACTGACTGAATTTAAAACAGACAATGTACAGACATTGAAGGTTTATAAAACACACTGAAGGAATATAAACCACACTGTAGGAATGTAAAACAATGAAGGAATGTACATACACTGATGAAATGTAAAACACACTAAAGGAATGTACAGACATTGAAGGAATGTAAAGCACACTGAAGGAATGTAAAACACACGAAAGGAATGTAAAATTAACTTTAGCAATGCACAGGCACTGAAGGAATGTAAAACACACTGAAGGAATGTAAAACACACTGAAGGAATGTAAAACACACTGAAGGAATGTAAAACACACTGAAGGGATGGACAACACACTGATGGAATGTAAAACACACTGAAGGGATGTAAAACACACTGAAGGAATGTAAAACACACTGAAGGAATGTAAAACACACTGAAGGAATGTAAAACACACTGAAGGAATGTAAAGCACACTGAAGGAATGTAAAACACACTGAAGGAATGTAAAGCACACTGAAGGAATGTAAAACACACTGAAGGAATGTAAAACACACTGAAGGAATGTAAAACACACTGAAGGAATGTAAAACACACTGAAGGAATGTAAAACACACTGAAGGAATGTAAAACACACTGAAGGAATGTAAAACACACTGAAGGAATGTAAAGCACACTGAAGGAATGTAAAACACACTGAAGGAATGTAAAACACACTGAAGGAATGTAAAACACACTGAAGGAATGTAAAACACACTGAAGGAATGTAAAACACACTGAAGGAATGTAAAACACACTGAAGGAATGTAAAACACACTGAAGGAATGTAAAACACACTGAAGGAATGTAAAGCAAACTGAAGGAATGTAAAACACACTGAAGGAATGTAAAACACACTGAAGGAATGTAAAACACACTGAAGGAATGTAAAGCACACTGAAGGAATGTAAAACACACTGAAGGAATGTAAAGCACACTGAAGGAATGTAAAACACACTGAAGGAATGTAAAGCACACTGAAGAAATGTAAAACACACTGAAGGAATGTAAAGCACACTGAAGGAATGTAAAGCACACTGAAGGAATGTAAAACACACTGAAAGAATGTAAAACACACTGAAGGAATGTAAAACACACTGAAGGAATGTAAAGCACACTGAAGAAATGTAAAGCACACTGAAGGAATGTAAAGCACACTGAAGGAATGTAAAACACACTGAAGGAATGTAAAGCACACTGAAGGAATGTAAAACACACTGAAGGAATGTAAAGCACACTGAAGGAATGTAAAGCACACTGAAGGAATGTAAAACACACTGAAGGAATGTAAAACACACTGAAGGAATGTAAAGCACACTGAAGAAATGTAAAGCACACTGAAGGAATGTAAAGCACACTGAAGGAATGTAAAACACACTGAAGGAATGTAAAGCACACTGACGGAATGTAGAGACACTGATGGAATGTACAGACACCAAAGGAATGTAGACACACTGAAGGAATGTACAGACACTGAAGGAATGTAAAATACACTGAAGAAACGTAAAAAATAATATAGGAAGGTAAAATAATTGAACGAATGTAAAACACACTGAAGGAATGTAAAATACATTGAAGGAATGTAAAATACACTGAATGAATGTAAAACACAGTGAAAAAATGTAATACACAATGGAGGAATGTAAAACACACTGAAGGAATGTAATAAACAATGATGGAATGTAAAACACATTGACGGAATGTACAACTCAATGACAGAATGGAAAACGAAATGACGGAATGGAAAACACACTGAAGGATTCCACAGACAGTGAAGGAATGAAAAACACACTGAAGGAATGTACAGATACTGAAGGAAAGTAAAACACACTGAAGGAATGTACAGACAATGAAGGAATGAAAAACACACTGAAGGAATGTAAAACACACTGAAGGAATGTACAGTCACGAAAGGAATGTACAGACACTCACAGAATGTAAAACACATGAAAGGAATGTAAAATACACTGAACGAATGTAAAACACACTGAAGGAATATACAGACACTGAAGGAATGTAAATCACGTTGACGGAATGAAAAACACAATGATGGAATGTAAGACACAATGCAGAAATGCAAAATACACTGAAGGAATGCTAAACACTCTGAAGAAATGTAAAACACACTGAAGGCATGTTAAACACACTGAAGGCATGTTAAACACACTGATGGAATGTACAGATACTCAAGGAATGTAAAGCCCCGTAAAGGAATATAAAATACACTAAAGGAATGTAAAGCACACCGAAAGAATGTACAACAAACTGATGGAATATAAAGCACTCTGTAAGAATGGAAAATAAACTTTCTGAATGTAAAACACATTGAATGAATGTAAAACACACTGATGGAATTTGCAGACAATGATGGAATGTAAAACACAATGACGGAATGTAAAATGCACTGAATGAGATACACAATGAAGGAATGTAAAACACAATCAATTAATTTAGAACACACTGAAGGGATGTAACACACAATCAAGGAATGCAAAACACAAAGAAGTAATGTAAAGCGCACCGAAGAAATGTAAAACACACTGAAGCAATGTAAAACAAACTGAAAGAATGTACAGACACTGATGGAATGTAAAACACGCTGCAGGAATGTACAGACACTGAAGGCATGTAAAACACAATGAAGAAATGTAAAACGCAATGAAGGAATGTAAAACACAATGATGGTGCAGTAATATGCATCACTGTATATACACAAGGGGTTAATGTAAATACACTACAACTAAGTAGCCACTAGAGGGAGCACCAGAGATGTCATGACATGCCGACAACCAATGGGTAATCAGGACACCCAGAGGTGGCATTACCACAAGGGGGCACTACACGACCTTCATAAAAAGGACAAGCCACATGGGCTCTGCCTCTTCCACCGGCAGAAACCAAGAGAGCAGGTCAGGGTTGATTATCAGCAACATCACACCCTAGCACATGGTCGAGAGCAAGCTTGTATAGTTAGCAGAATAGACAGAGTTACTAGAGGCAGATTAGTAGAGTGTTGATCCCATTTAAGAGCATTGTTAATCATTCAATAAATACGCTGAACGTATCTCTGAGTCTGGAGCATCTTTTAGCAGAGCCTACATCAAGTGGCAGCTTATGTTATGAGCAATAACATAACACAACAGACGGAATGTAAAGCAAAATGACAGAATGTAAAACACACTGAATGAATGTAAAAGAAACTGGAGGAATGTAAAACACACATAGGAATGTAAAACACACTGATGGTATATAAAACACAATGAATGAATATAAACCCAACTTAAAGAATGGAAAACACACAAAAGGAATGTGCGGATACTGCAGGAATGTAAAATACACTGATGAAATGTTAAGACACAGAAGGTACTAAAAACACACTGAAGGATTGTAAAGCACACTGAAAGAATGTACAGACACTGATGGAATGCAAAACATACTGAAGGAATGTAAAACACAATGACGGAATGTAAAACGCAATGAAGGAATGTAAAATACACTGACGGAATTTAAAACAAACTGAAGGATGTACAGACAATGAAGGTTTATAAAACACACTGAAGGAATATAAACCACACTGTATGAATGTAAAACACTGAAGGAATGTACAAACACTGATGAAATGTAAAACACATTTAATGGAATGTACAGACACTAACGGAATGTACAGACATTGAAGGAATGTGGAACATAATGATGGAATGTAAAATACACTGATGGAATGTACGGACACTGAAGGAATCTACGGACACTGATGAAACGCACAGTAACTGAAGGAATGTAAAACAAACTGAAGGAATGTACAGATACTGAAGGAATGTAAAACATACTGAAAAAATATAAAACACACTGAAGGAATGTAAAACACACTGAAAAAATATAAAACACACTGAAGGAATGTAAAACACACTGAAGGAATGTAAAACACACTGAAGGAATGTAAAACACACTGAAGGAATGTAAAACACACTGATGGAATGTAAAACACACCGATGGATTATAAACTACACTGAAGATATGTACAGACACTCAAGGAATGTAAAACACCGAGAAGGAATATATAATACACTCAAGGAATGTAAAGCACTCTGAAAGAATGTACAACACACTGATGGAATATAAAGCACTATGTGAGAATGGAAAACAAACTTTCGGAATGTAAAACACACTGAATGAAAGTAAAACACACTGATGGAATTTGCAGACAATGATGGAATGCAAAATACAGTGACGGAATGTACAGTCACTGTTTGAATGCAAAACACACTGAAGGAATGTAATACACACTGAAGGAATGTAAAACACACTGATGGAATGTAAAACACACTGAGGGAATGTAAAACATACTGAAGGAATGTAAAACATACTGAAGGAATAAAATACACAATGATGGAATGTAAAATAAAATGAAGGAATATTAAACACATTGACGGAATGTAAAATGCACTGAATGTGATACACAATAAAGGAATGTAAAACACAATCAATGAATTTAGAACACACTGAATGGATGGTATACACAATCAAGGAATGCAAAACACAAAGAAGTAATGTAAAACGCATCGAAGAAATGTAAAACAGACTGAAGCAATGTAAAACAAACTGAAAGAATGTACAGACACTGATGGAATGTAAAACACACTATAGGTATGTAAAACACACTATAGGAATGCACAGACACTGAAGGAATGTAAAACTAACTGAAAGAATGTACAGGCACTCGTGGAATGTAAAACACACTGCAGGAATGTGAAATACAATGAAAGCATGTAAAACACAATGAAGGAATGTAAAACACACTGAAGGAATGTAAAACACACTGAAGGAATGTAAAACACACTGAAAGAATGTACAGACACTGATGGAATGTAAAAGACATTATAGGTATGTAAAACACACTATAGGAATGCACAGACACTGAAGGAATGTAAAACTAACTGAAAGAATGTACAGGCACTCGTGGAATGTAAAACACACTGCAGGAATGTGAAATACAATGAAAGCATGTAAAACACAATGACGGAATGTAAAACACAATGACGGAATGTAAAACACAATGACGGAATGTAAAACACAATGAAGGAATGTAAGACACATTGACGGAATGTAAAACACAATGATGGTGCAGTAATATGCATCACTGTATATACACAAGGGGTTAATTTAAATACACTACAACTAAGTAACCACCAGAGGGAGCACCAGAGATGTCATGGCATGCCGACTTGCAACCAATGGGTCATTAGAACAGGACACAACCAATTGGTAATCAGGACACCCAGAGGTGGCATTACCACAAGGGGCCACAACACGACCTACATAAAAAGGACAAGCCACACAGGCTCTGCCTCTTCCACCGGCAGAAACCAAGAGAGGAGGAAAGGGTTGATTATCAGCAACATCACACACTAGCACATGGTCGAGAGCAAGCTTGTATAGTTCGCAGAATAGACAGAGTTACGAGAGGCAGATTAGTAGAGTGTTGATCCCATTTAAGAGCATTGTTGATCATTCAATAAATACGTTGAACGTATCTCTGAGTCTGGAGCATCTTTCAGCAGAGCCTACATCAAGTGGCAGCTTATGTTACGAGCAATAACATAACACAACAGACGGAATGTAAAACACAATGTCAGAATGTAAAACACACTGAATGAATGTAAAACACAATGAAGGAATGTAAAACCCAATGAAGGAATGTAAAATACTCTGAAGGAATGAAATGAAACAAAATGAAAATTGTTTATTGTCACGAGTAGGCTTCAATGAAGTTACTGTGAAAAGCCCCTAGTCGCCACATTCCGGGACCTGTTCGGGGAGGCTGGTACGGGAATCAAACCATGCTGCTGGCCTGCCTTGGTCTGCTTTAAAAGCCAGCAATTTAGCCCAGTGTGCTAAACCAGCCCCAATGTACAGACACTTAAGGAATCTTTAGACACAGATGGAATTTAAAATCACTGAAGGCATGTATGGAAACTGAAGGAATGTAAAACACAATGAAGGAATGTAAAACACACTGAAGGAATGAAATATAAACTGAAGGCATATAAAACACAATGATGGAATGTAAAACACAATGAAGGAATGTAAAACAAACTGAATTCCCGTAACCGCCTCCGCAAACAGGCACCTAAATGTGGCGACTAGGGGCTTTTCACAGTTACTTGGAAACAGACCTTGGAAACCCCGAGCAAGCAAGGGGGGGAGGAGGGCGGTTCAGGGGCGGCTCAATGATTCTCTTGTTAGGGGGGGTCCAGAGGCCGCGATGGGGGTGGGGCGTCTAGAGATCGGTGCGCCATTTATGCCCCGATCTCTTCCAGCACTGTCGTTAAGGCTCCTCTTGGAAGGAGTGATCACAGCATGCTCGAATTTCAAATTCAGAAGAAAAAAAAATTGGGCAGCACGGTAGCATTGTGGATAGCACAACTGCTTCACAGCTCCAGGGTCCCTGGTTCAATTCCGGCTTGGGTCACTGTCTGTGCGGAGTCTGCACGTCCTCCCCGTGTGTGCGTGGGTTTCCTCCGGGTGCTCCGGTTTCCTCCCACAGTCCAAAGATGTGCAGGTTAGGTGGACTGGCCGTGATAAATTGCCCTTAGTGTCCAAGAATTGCCCTTAGTGGTGGGTGGGGTTGCTGGGTTGTTAGAATAGGATGGAGGCGTTGACCTTGGGTAGGGTGCTCTTTCCAAGAGCCGGTGCAGACTCGATGGGCCGTGTGGCCTCCCTCTGCACTGTAAATTCGATGACATCTATGAACTTCACTTGAAGCCTACTTGTGACAATAATCGATTTTCATTTTCATTTCATTTTCATGAATGTAAAATGCACTAAAGGATTATAAAGACACTGAAGGAATGGAAAACACACTGAAGAAATGTAAAATACACTGAAGAAATGTAAAATACGCTGAAGGAATGTAAAATACACTGAAGAAATAAAAAAAACAATGAAGGAATGTTTAACACACTGAAAGAATGAACAGACACCAAAGGAATGTAGACACACTCAAGGAATGTACAGACACTGAAGGAATGTAAAATACACTGAAGAAACGTAAAAAAGAATATAGGAAGGTAAAATAACTGAACGAATGTAAAACACACTGAAAGAATGTAAAATACACTGAATGAATGTAAAACACAGTGAAAGAATGTAAAACACATTGAAGGAATGTAATAAACAATGATGGAATGTATAACACATTGACGGAATGTACAACTCAATGACAGAATGGAAAACGAAATGAAGGAATGGAAAACACACTGAAGGATTCCACAGACAGTGAAGGAATGAAAAACACACTGAAGGAATGTACAGATACTGAAGGAAAGCAAAACACACTGAAGGAATGTACAGACAATGAATGAATTAAAAACACACTGAAGGAATGTAAAACACACTGAAGGAATGTAAAACACACTGAAGGAATGTAAAACACATTGAAGGAATGTACAGACACTGAAGGAATGAAAAACACACGGAAGGAATGTACAAACACTGAAGGAATGCAAAACACACTGAAGGAAAGGAAAACATACTGAAGGAAAGTAAAACACACTGAAGGAATGTAAAACACACTGAAGGAATGTACAAACACTGAAGGAAAGTAAAACACACTGAAGGAATGTAAAACACACTGAAGGAATGTGCAGACACTGAAGGAATGAAAAACACACTGAAGGAATGTAAAACACACTGAAGGAATGTACAAACACTGAAGGAATGTAAAACACACTGAAGGAATGTACAGACACTGAAGGAAAGTAAAACACACTGAAGGAATGTAAAACACACTGAAGGAATGTACAGACACTGAAGGAATGTAAAACACACTGAAGGAATGTACAAACACTGAAGGAATGTAAAACACACTGAAGGAATGTACAGACACTGAAGGAAAGTAAAACACACTGAAGGAAGGTACAGACAATGAAGGAATGTAAAACACACTGAAGGAATGTACAAACACTGAAGGAATGTAAAACACACTGAAGGAATGTACAAACACTGAAGGAAAGTAAAACACACTGAACAAATGTACAGACACTGAAGGAATGAAAAACACACTGAAGGAATGTAAAACACACTGAAGGAATGTACAGACACTGAAGGAATGAAAAACACACTGAAGGAATGTAAAACACACTGAAGGAATGTACAGACAATGAAGGAATGTAAAACACACTGAAGGAATGTACAGACACTGAAGGAATGAAAAACACACTGAAGGAATGTAAAACACACTGAAGGAATGTAAAACACACTGAAGGAATGTACAGACACTGAAGGAATGAAAAACACACTGAAGGAATGTAAAACACACTGAAGGAATGTACAGACAATGAAGGAATGTAAAACACACTGAAGGAATGTACAGACACTGAAGGAATGAAAAACACACTGAAGGAATGTAAAACACACTGAAGGAATGTACAGACACTGAAGGAATGTAAAACACACTCAAGGAATGTACAAACACTGAAGGAATGTAAAACACACTGAAGGAATGTACAAACACTGAAGGAATGTAAAACACACTGAAGGAATGTACAAACACTGAAGGAAAGTAAAACACACTGAACAAATGTACAGACACTGAAGGAATGAAAACACACTGAAGGAATGTACAAACACTGAAGGAATGTAAAACACACTGAAGGAATGTAAAACACACTGAAGGATAGTAAAACACACTGAAGGAATGTACAGACACTGAAGGAATGTAAAACACACTGAAGGAATGAAAAACACACTGAAGGAATGTACAAACACTGAAGGAATGTAAAACACACTGAAGGAATGTAAAACATACTGAAGGAATGTACAAACACTGAAGGAATGTACAAACACTGAAGGAAAGTAAAACACACTGAAGGAATGTACAAACACTGAAGGAATGTAAAACACACTGAAGGAATGTACAACACACTGAAGGAAAGTAAAACACACTGAAGGAATGTACAGACACTGAAGGAATGTACAAACACTGAAGGAAAGTAAAACACACTGAAGGAATGTACAGACACTGAAGGAATGTACAAACACTGAAGGAAAGTAAAACACACTGAAGGAATGTACAACACACTGAAGGAATGAAAAACACACTGAAGGAATGTAAAACACACTGAAGGAATGTACAGACACTGAAGGAAAGTAAAACACACTGAAGGATAGTAAAACACACTGAAGGAATGTACAGACACTGAAGGAATGAAAAACACACTGAAGGAGTGTACAGATACTGAAGGAAAGTAAAACACACTGAAGGTTAGTAAAACACACTGAAGGAATGTACAGACACTGAAGGAATGAAAAACACACTGAAGGAGTATACAGATACTGAAGGAATGTAAAACACACTGAAGGAAAGTAAAACACACTGAAAGAATGTAAAACACACTGAAGGAATGTAAAACACACTGAAGGAATGTAAAACACACTGAAGGAATGTACAAACACTGAAGGAAAGTAAAACACACTGAAGGAATGTAAAACATACTGAAGGAATGTAAAACATACTGAAGGAATGTAAAACATACTGAAGGAATGTAAAACATACTGAAGGAATGTAAAACACACTGAAGGAATGTACAACACACTGAAGGAATGTAAAACACACTGAAGGAATGTAAAACACACTGAAGGAATGTACAAACACTGAAGGAATGTAAAACACACTGAAGGAATGTAAAACACACTGAAGGAATGTACAAACACTGAAGGAATGTAAAACATACTGAAGGAATGTAAAACACACTGAAGGAATGTAAAACATACTGAAGGAATGTAAAACATACTGAAGGAATGTAAAACATACTGAAGGAATGTAAAACACACTGAAGGAATGTACAACACACTGAAGGAATGTAAAACACACTGAAGGAATGTAAAACACACTGAAGGAATGTACAAACACTGAAGGAATGTACAAACACTGAAGGAAAGTAAAACACACTGAAGGAATGTACAAACACTGAAGGAAAGTAAAACACACTGAAGGAATGTACAGCACACTGAAGGAATGTAAAACACACTGAAGGAATGAAAAACACACTGAAGGAATGTACAACACACTGAAGGAATGTAAAACACACTGAAGGAATGTAAAACACACTGAAGGAATGTACAAACACTGAAGGAATGTACAAACACTGAAGGAAAGTAAAACACACTGAAGGAATGTACAACACACTGAAGGAAAGTAAAACACACTGAAGGAATGTACAGACACTGAAGGAATGTACAAACACTGAAGGAAAGTAAAACACACTGAAGGAATGTAAAACACACTGAAGGAAAGTAAAACACACTGAAGGAATGTACAGACACTGAAGGAATGTACAAACACTGAAGGAAAGTAAAACACACTGAAGGAATGTAAAACACACTGAAGGAAAGTAAAACACACTGAAGGAATGTACAGACACTGAAGGAATGAAAAACACACTGAAGGAATGTACAAACACTGAAGGAATGTAAAACACACTGAAGGAATGTACAGATACTGAAGGAATGTAAAACACACTGAAGGAATGTACAGACACTGAAGGAATGAAAAACACACTGAAGGAATGTACAAACACTGAAGGAATGTAAAACACACTGAAGGAATGTACAAACACTGAAGGATAGTAAAACACACTGAAGGAATGTAAAACACACTGAAGGAATGTAAAACACACTGAAGGAATGTAAAACACACTGAAGGAATGTACAGACACTGAAGGAAAGTAAAACACACTGAAGGAATGTACAGACACTGAAGGAATGAAAAACACACTGAAGGAATGTACAAACACTGAAGGAAAGTAAAACACACTGAAGGAATGTAAAACACACTGAAGGATAGTAAAACACACTGAAGGAATGTACAAACACTGAAGGATAGTAAAACACACTGAAGGAATGTACAGACACTGAAGGAATGAAAAACACACTGAAGGAATGTACAAACACTGAAGGAAAGTAAAACACACTGAAGGAATGTAAAACACACTGAAGGAATGTAAAACACACTGAAGGAATGTACAGATACTGAAGGAATGTAAAACACACTGAAGGAATGTAAAACACACTGAAGGAATGTAAAACATACTGAAGGAATGTAAAACACACTGAAGGAATGTACAGATACTGAAGGAATGTAAAACACACTGAAGGAATGTACAGACACTGAAGGAATGAAAAACACACTGAAGGAATATAACGCACACTGAAAAATGTACAGGCATTGATGAAATGGAAAACACACTGAAAGAATGTACAGACACTGATGGAATGTAAAACACACTGAAGGAATGTAAAACACATTGAAGCAATGTGCAGACACTCAAGAAATGTAAAACGCTCTACAGAAATGTAAACTACACTGTAGAAGTAAACCAAACTGAAGGAATGGAAATCCCAATGAAGGAATGTAAAACACACTGAAGGGATGTAAAACACAATCAAGGAACATAAACCATAAATAAGTAATGTAAAACCCACTGAAGGAATGAAAAACACACAGAAGGAATGTCCAGATACGGAAGGAAAGTAAAACACACTGAAGGAATGTAAAACACACTGAAGGAATGTAAAGCATACTGAAGGAATTTAACGCACACTGAAAGAATGTACAGACATTGATGAAATGTAAAACACACTAAAAGAATGTACAGAAACTGATGGAATGCAAAACACACTAAAAGAATGTACAGACACTGATGGAATGCAAAACACACTAAAGGAATGTACAGACACTGATGGAATGTAAAACACACTGAAGGAATGTACAGACACTGATGAAATGTAAAAGACACTGAAAGAATCTACAGACACTGATGGAATGTAAAACACACTGATAGAATGTACAGACACTGAAGGAATTTAACGCACACTGAAGGAATGTACAGACACTGAAGGAAAGTAAAACACACTGAAGGAATGTACAGACAATGAAGGAATGTAAAACACACTAAAGGAATGTACAGACACTGAAGGAAAGTAAAACACACTGTAGGAATGTACAGACAATGAAGGAATGTAAAACACACTAAAGGAATGTACAGACACTGATGGAATGTAAAACACACAGAAGGAATGTACAGATACTGATGGAATGTAAATCACACTGAAGGAATGTAAGACACACTGAAGGAATGTAAAACACACTGATAGAATGTACAGACACTGAAGGAATTTAACGCACACTGAAAGAATGTACAGACACTGATGAAATGTAAAACGCACTGAAAGAATGTACAGACACTGGTGAAATGTAAAACGCACTGAAGGAATGTACAGACACTGGTGAAATGTAAAACGCACTGAAGGAATGTACAGACACTGATGAAATGTAAAAAGCACTGAAAGAATCTACAGACACTGATAGAATGTAAAACACACTGATAGAATGTACAGACACTGAAGGAATTTAACGCACTCTGAAAGAATGTACAGACATTGATGAAATGTAAAACACACTGAAGGAATGTACAGACACTGAAGGAAAGTAAAACACACTGAAGGAATGTAAAACACACTGAAGGAATGAAAAACACACTGAAGGAATGTAAAACATACTGAAGGAATGTAAAACACACTGAAGGAATGTACGGACAATGAAGGAATAAAAAACACACTGAAGGAATGTAAAACACACTGAAGGAATGTAAAACACACTGAAGGAATGTACAGACACTGAAGGAAAGTAAATCACACTGAAGGAATGTACAGCACACTGAAGGAATGTAAAACACACTGAAGGAATGAAAAACACACTGAAGGAATGTACAACACACTGAAGGAATGTAAAACACACTGAAGGAATGTAAAACACACTGAAGGAATGTACAAACACTGAAGGAATGTACAAACACTGAAGGAAAGTAAAACACACTGAAGGAATGTACAACACACTGAAGGAAAGTAAAACACACTGAAGGAATGTACAGACACTGAAGGAATGTACAAACACTGAAGGAAAGTAAAACACACTGAAGGAATGTAAAACACACTGAAGGAAAGTAAAACACACTGAAGGAATGTACAGACACTGAAGGAATGTACAAACACTGAAGGAAAGTAAAACACACTGAAGGAATGTAAAACACACTGAAGGAAAGTAAAACACACTGAAGGAATGTACAGACACTGAAGGAATGAAAAACACACTGAAGGAATGTACAAACACTGAAGGAATGTAAAACACACTGAAGGAATGTACAGATACTGAAGGAATGTAAAACACACTGAAGGAATGTACAGACACTGAAGGAATGAAAAACACACTGAAGGAATGTACAAACACTGAAGGAATGTAAAACACACTGAAGGAATGTACAAACACTGAAGGATAGTAAAACACACTGAAGGAATGTAAAACACACTGAAGGAATGTAAAACACACTGAAGGAATGTAAAACACACTGAAGGAATGTACAGACACTGAAGGAAAGTAAAACACACTGAAGGAATGTACAGACACTGAAGGAATGAAAAACACACTGAAGGAATGTACAAACACTGAAGGAAAGTAAAACACACTGAAGGAATGTAAAACACACTGAAGGATAGTAAAACACACTGAAGGAATGTACAAACACTGAAGGATAGTAAAACACACTGAAGGAATGTACAGACACTGAAGGAATGAAAAACACACTGAAGGAATGTACAAACACTGAAGGAAAGTAAAACACACTGAAGGAATGTAAAACACACTGAAGGAATGTAAAACACACTGAAGGAATGTACAGATACTGAAGGAATGTAAAACACACTGAAGGAATGTAAAACACACTGAAGGAATGTAAAACATACTGAAGGAATGTAAAACACACTGAAGGAATGTACAGATACTGAAGGAATGTAAAACACACTGAAGGAATGTACAGACACTGAAGGAATGAAAAACACACTGAAGGAATATAACGCACACTGAAAAATGTACAGGCATTGATGAAATGGAAAACACACTGAAAGAATGTACAGACACTGATGGAATGTAAAACACACTGAAGGAATGTAAAACACATTGAAGCAATGTGCAGACACTCAAGAAATGTAAAACGCTCTACAGAAATGTAAACTACACTGTAGAAGTAAACCAAACTGAAGGAATGGAAATCCCAATGAAGGAATGTAAAACACACTGAAGGGATGTAAAACACAATCAAGGAACATAAACCATAAATAAGTAATGTAAAACCCACTGAAGGAATGAAAAACACACAGAAGGAATGTCCAGATACGGAAGGAAAGTAAAACACACTGAAGGAATGTAAAACACACTGAAGGAATGTAAAGCATACTGAAGGAATTTAACGCACACTGAAAGAATGTACAGACATTGATGAAATGTAAAACACACTAAAAGAATGTACAGAAACTGATGGAATGCAAAACACACTAAAAGAATGTACAGACACTGATGGAATGCAAAACACACTAAAGGAATGTACAGACACTGATGGAATGTAAAACACACTGAAGGAATGTACAGACACTGATGAAATGTAAAAGACACTGAAAGAATCTACAGACACTGATGGAATGTAAAACACACTGATAGAATGTACAGACACTGAAGGAATTTAACGCACACTGAAGGAATGTACAGACACTGAAGGAAAGTAAAACACACTGAAGGAATGTACAGACAATGAAGGAATGTAAAACACACTAAAGGAATGTACAGACACTGAAGGAAAGTAAAACACACTGTAGGAATGTACAGACAATGAAGGAATGTAAAACACACTAAAGGAATGTACAGACACTGATGGAATGTAAAACACACAGAAGGAATGTACAGATACTGATGGAATGTAAATCACACTGAAGGAATGTAAGACACACTGAAGGAATGTAAAACACACTGATAGAATGTACAGACACTGAAGGAATTTAACGCACACTGAAAGAATGTACAGACACTGATGAAATGTAAAACGCACTGAAAGAATGTACAGACACTGGTGAAATGTAAAACGCACTGAAGGAATGTACAGACACTGGTGAAATGTAAAACGCACTGAAGGAATGTACAGACACTGATGAAATGTAAAAAGCACTGAAAGAATCTACAGACACTGATAGAATGTAAAACACACTGATAGAATGTACAGACACTGAAGGAATTTAACGCACACTGAAAGAATGTACAGACATTGATGAAATGTAAAACACACTGAAGGAATGTACAGACACTGAAGGAAAGTAAAACACACTGAAGGAATGTAAAACACACTGAAGGAATGAAAAACACACTGAAGGAATGTAAAACATACTGAAGGAATGTAAAACACACTGAAGGAATGTACGGACAATGAAGGAATAAAAAACACACTGAAGGAATGTAAAACACACTGAAGGAATGTAAAACACACTGAAGGAATGTACAGACACTGAAGGAAAGTAAATCACACTGAAGGAATGTACAGACACTGAAGGAAAGTAAATCACACTGAAGGAATGTACAGACACTGGAGGAATGTAAAACACACTGAAGGAATGTACAGACACTGAAGGAAAGTAAATCACACTGAAGGAATGTACAGACACTGAAGGAAAGTAAAACACACTGAAGGAATGTACAGACACTGGAGGAATGTAAAACACACTGAAGGAATGTACAGACACTGAAGGAAAGTAAATCACACTGAAGGAATGTACAGACACTGAAGGAAAGTAAATCACACTGAAGAAATGTAAAACACACTGAAGGAATGTACAGACACTGAAGGAATGTAAAACACACTGAAGGAATGTACAGACACTGGAGGAATGTAAAACGCACTGAAAGAATGTACAGACACTGGTGAAATGTAAAACGCACTGAAGGAATGTACAGACACTGATGAAATGTAAAAAGCACTGAAAGAATCTACAGACACTGATAGAATGTAAAACACACTGATAGAATGTACAGACACTGAAGGAATTTAACGCACACTGAAAGAATGTACAGACATTGATGAAATGTAAAACACACTGAAGGAATGTACAGACACTGAAGGAAAGTAAAACACACTGAAGGAATGTAAAACACACTGAAGGAATGAAAAACACACTGAAGGAATGTAAAACACATTGAAGGAATGTACGGACAATGAAGGAATAAAAAACACACTGAAGGAATGTAAAACACACTGAAGGAATGTAAAACACACTGAAGGAATGTACAGACACTGAAGGAAAGTAAATCACACTGAAGGAATGTACAGACACTGGAGGAATGTAAAACACACTGAAGGAATGTACAGACACTGAAGGAAAGTAAATCACACTGAAGGAATGTACAGACACTGGAGGAATGTAAAACACACTGAAGGAATGTACAGACACTGAAGGAAAGTAAAACACACTGAAGGAATGTACAGACACTGGAGGAATGTAAAACACACTGAAGGAATGTACAGACACTGAAGGAAAGTAAATCACACTGAAGGAATGTACAGACACTGAAGGAATGTACAGACACTGAAGGAAAGTAAATCACACTGAAGAAATGTAAAACACACTGAAGGAATGTACAGACACTGGAGGAATGTAAAACGCACTGAAAGAATGTACAGACACTGGTGAAATGTAAAACGCACTGAAGGAATGTACAGACACTGAAGAAATGTAAAAAGCACTGAAAGAATCTACAGACACTGATAGAATGTAAAACACACTGATAGAATGTACAGACACTGAAGGAATTTAACGCACACTGAAAGAATGTACAGATACTGAAGGAAAGTAAAACACACTGAAGGAATGTACAGACAATGGAGGAATGAAAAACACACTGAAGGAATGTAAAACACACTGAAGGAATGTAAAACACACTGAAGGAATGTAAAACACACTGAAGGAATGTAAAACACACTGAAGGAATGTAAAACACACTGAAGGAATGTACAGACACTGATGGAATGTACAGATACTGAAGGAATGTAAAACACACTGAAGGAATGTACAGACACTGAAGGAATGTAAAACACACTGAAGGAATGTAAAACACACTGAAGGAATGTACAGACACTGAAGGAATGTAAAACACACTGAAGGAATGTACAGATACTGAAGGAAAGTAAAACACACTGAAGGAATGTACAGACAATGAAGGAATGAAAAACATACTGAAGGAATGTACAGATACTGAAGGAATGTTAAACACACTGAAGGAATGTAAAACACACTGAAGGAATGTACAGATACTGATGGAATGTAAAACACACTGAAGGAATGTACAGACACTGATGAAATGTAAAAGACACTGAAAGAATCTACAGACACTGATGGAATGTAAAACACACTGATAGAATGTACAGACACTGAAGGAATTTAACGCACACTGAAAGAATGTACAGACATTGATGAAATGTGAAACACACTGAAGGAATGTACAGACACTGATGGAATGTAAAACACACTGAAGGAATGTACAGACACTGAAGGAAAGTAAAACACACTGAAGGAATGTACAGACAATGAAGGAATGTAAAACACACAGAAGGAATGTACAGATACTGATGGAATGTAAATCACACTGAAGGAATGTAAGACACACTGAAGGTATGTAAAACACACTGAAGGAATGTAAAACACACTGAAGGAATGTAAAACACACTGAAGGAATGTAAAACACACTGAAGGAATGTAAAACACACTGAAGGAATGTACAGATACTGAAGGAATGTAAAACACACTGATGGAATGTAAAACATACGAAGGAATGTAAAACACACTGAAGGAATGTACAGATACTGAAGGAATGTAAAACACACTGATGGAATGTAAAACACACTGAAGGAATGTAAAACACACTGAAGGAATGTAAAACACACTGAAGGAATGTACAGATACTGAAGGAATGTAAAACACACTGATGGAATGTAAAACACACTGAAGGAATGTACAGACACTGAAGGAATGTAAAACAAACTGAAGGAATGTACAGATACTGAAGGAAAGTAAAACACACTGAAGGAATGTAAAACACACTGAAGGAATGTACAGACAATGGAGGAATGAAAAACACACTGAAGGAATGTAAAACACACTGAAGGAATGTACAGACACTGAAGGAATGTAAAACACACTGAAGGAATGTACAGACACTGACGGAATGTACAGATACTGAAGGAATGTAAAACACACTGAAGGAATGTACAGACACTCTAGGAATGTAAAACACACTGAAGGAATCTACAGATACTGAAGGAAAGTAAAACACACTGAAGTAATGTACAGACAATGAAGGAATGAAAAACACACTGAAGGAATGTAAAACACACTGAAGGAATGTACAGATACTGAAGGAAAGTAAAACACACTGAAGGAATGTACAGACAATGAAGGAATGAAAAACATACTGAAGGAATGTAAAACACACTGAAGGAATGTACAGATACTGAAGGAATGTAAAACACACTTAAGGAATGTAAAACACACTGAAGGAATGTACAATACACTGAAGGAATGTACAGATACTGAAGGAAAGTAAAACACACTGAAGGAATGTACAGACAATGAAGGAATGAAAAACACAATGAAGGAATGTAAAACACACTGAAGGTATGTAAAACACACTGAAGGAATGTAAAACACACTGAATGAATGTAAAACACACTGAAGGAATGTAAAACACACTGAAGGAATGTCCAGACACTGAAGGAATGTAAAACACACTGAAGGAATGTAAAACACACTGAAGGAATGTAAAACACACTGAAGGTATGTACAGACACTGAAGGAATGTACAGATACTGAAGGAAAGTAAAACACACTGAAGGAATGTAAAACACACTGATGGAATGTAAAACACACTGAAGGAATGTAAAACACACTGAAGGAATGTAAAACACACTGAAGGAATGTAAAACACACTGAAGGAATGAAAAACACACTGAAGGAATGTACAGGTACTGAAGAAAGTAAAACACTGAAGGAATGTACAGACACTGAAGGAATGTACAGACAATGAAGGAATGAAAAACACACTGAAGGAATGTCCAGACACTGAAGGAATGTAAAACACACTGAAGGAATGTAAAACACACTGAAGGAATGTAAAACACACTGAAGGTATGTACAGACACTGAAGGAATGTACAGATACTGAAGGAAAGTAAAACACACTGAAGGAATGTAAAACACACTGAAGGAATGTAAAACACACTGAAGGAATGAAAAACACACTGAAGGAATGTACAGGTACTGAAGAAAGTAAAACACTGAAGGAATGTACAGACACTGAAGGAATGTACAGACAATGAAGGAATGAAAAACACACTGAAGGAATGTAAAACACACTGAAGGAATGTAAAACACACTGAAGGAATGTAAAACACACTGAAGGAATGTAAAACACACTGAAGGAATGTAAAACACACTGAAGGAATGTAAAACACACTGAAGGAATGAAAAACACACTTAAGGAATGTACAGGTACTGAAGAAAGTAAAACACTGAAGGAATGTACAGACACTGAAGGAATGTACAGACAATGAAGGAATGAAAAACACACTGAAGGAATGTAAAACACACTGAAGGAATGTAAAACACACTGAAGGAATGTAAAACACACTGAAGGAATGTAAAACACACTGAAGGAATGTAAAACACACTGAAGGAATGTAAAACACACTGAAGGAATGAAAAACACACTGAAGGAATGTACAGGTACTGAAGAAAGTAAAACACTGAAGGAATGTACAGACACTGAAGGAATGTACAGACAATGAAGGAATGAAAAACACACTGAAGGAATGTAAAACACACTGAAGGAATGTAAAACACACTGAAGGAATGTAAAACACACTGAAGGAATGTAAAACACACTGAAGGAATGTAAAACACACTGAAGGAATTTAAAACACACTGAAGGAATGTAAAACACACTGAAGGAATGTACATGTACTGAAGAAAGTAAAACACACTGAAGGAATGTAAAACACACTGAAGGAATGTAAAACACACTGAAAGAATGTACAGACATTGATGAAATGTAAAACACACTGAAAGAAAGTACAGATGCTGATGGAATGTTAAACCCACTGAAGGAATGTAAAACACAAGAAAGGAATGTAAAACGCACTGATGGAATGTACAGACACTGAAGGAAACTAAAATACACTGAAGTAATGTAAAAGATGCTGAGGTAATGTACAGACACTCAAGGACTGTACAACACACTCAAGGAATGTAAAATACACTGAAGAATTATAAAGCACTCCGAACGAATGTACAGACAATGATGGAATGTCAAATACACTGAAGCAATGTAAATCACACTGCAGGAATGCAGGAAAAGAGCTGGGTGTACATAGAACATAGAACATAGAACAATACAGCGCAGTACAGGCCCTTCGGCCCACGATGTTGCACCGAAACCAAAGCCATCCAACCTACACTATGCCATTATCATCCATATTTTTATCCAATAAGCTTTTAAATGCCCTCAACGTTGGCGAGTTCACTACTGTAGTGTATGTCTGTGTTTTGCAGTGAACTGGATCTCTGCCATGAAAGACTGTCTCTGGATCATTTGGGTGATTTAAACTTATAATAGTGAAGCCTTTATTTAACCTGATGTGATTTTGTTTAAAGGTGTGAAGTCTCTTGGAAGTTTGAAGGAACATTTTAAGGAATTATTTACTGTTGCAATATTTTCTGAGTTATCTTTGAAGTAAGAGGTGTTAAGATATCCAATGTTTATTTAAGATGTTAAGCTGAGTTCATGGAACAAAACAGTGTTTTGTGATTAAAAACCCACGTGTCCATAATTGTAATCGTACACCTAGGGAAAAAGCCGTGTGCTAGGAAGAGCAACAAATCCATTAAAGGGAGAGGTTGGTTGAACTCCATGATACAATTTGGGGTTCTGAAAACTCCTCGCCCATAACAATTGGTGGCTCGAGGGGGATAAAAGTCTATCCATTGGATTGACTTTTGTGAACTTAAAGACAGTGAAGGAATGTTGCTTTCCGGTGTGGTATTTTAGTTTAAGTGGGGAGAGTGTTGTGAACAATGGCTCTTTCAGAGGCACAGAAGATTTTGGGGGTGGAGACTGTCACACCTAGTACTTTACGGACAGAAACGAAAACAAACTGTTAGATTTGGCAAGAACATTGCAGTTAACATTACCTGACAAAATGCGAAAAGATGAGGTAATTATGGCGGTGGTCAAGCATTTAAAGTTGCCTGAGATAGAGTTTGACTCATTGGAAATGGCAAAAAATTCAGTTGCAAATTAAACAAATGGAACATGAGAAAGAATTAAAGCGGCTTGCATACGAGAGTGCGAGAGAGGAAAAAGAAAGAGAAAGAGAGAGAGAGAATAAAGAAAGAGAAAGAGAGAGGGGGAAAAAAGGAGCGAGAAGAATGGAGAAAAGAAAGAATAGCCCTAGCAGAACAAAAAGAAAAAGAAATGGAGATACAGATCAGGGAAAAATATCAAGAGAGGGAGTTTGAACTTCAGAAAATGGCTATGAAACATGACAATCAGTTACATTTGGCAGACGTAAAGGGAAACGTACAGTTGGATGATAGTGATGAGGATAGTGAGAAAGAGCGTCATAGTCGAAGGCTTGGTGGGAATCTATTTAAATATGTCCAAGCACTGCCAAGGTTTGACGAGAAGGAAGTGGAAGCTTTTGTCATTTCCATTGAGAAGATAGCTAAACAAATGAAATGGCCACAGGAAATGTGGGTGGTACTGATTCAAACAAAGCTGGTAGGTAGAGCTAGTGAAGTGTTTGCATCACTACCGGAGGAGGTATCTGGAACGTATGAGGAGGTGAAGAAATCCATCTTAAGTGCATATGAGCTAGTGCCTGAAGCTTACAGACAAAGGTTTAGAAATTTAAGGAAAGAATTTGGTCAAACATACATGGAGTTTGAAAGGCTCAAACAGAGTAATTTTGATAGATGGATAAGGGCTTTGAAAACAGACCAAACGTATGAAGCTCTCAGAGAAATGATACTTTTGGAGGAGTTTAAAAATTCAATTCCTGATGTAGTGAGAACTCATGTGGAAGAACAGCGGGTTAAAACTGCGAGATTAGCAGCGGAAATGGCAGATGATTATGAATTAGTTCATAAATCAAAGATTGGCTTCCGACATCAGTTTCAGCCAGTGAGGGATACAACCTGGGGGCATGAGAAATAGAGCAGGTGAATTGGCTAGACAACATTTGAAAGTTGCACAAAATGTGGTGAAACGGGTAGCGGACAAGAAATCCAAAGTTTGTAGTTTTGCCAGTGGGGATAAAGTTTTAGAGTTGTTACCAGTGGTAGGGGAGCCTTTAAAAGCTAGGTTTTTTGGACCGTATCAGATTGAAAGGAAATTAAGTGAGATGAATTGTGTGGTAAAAACACCAGATAGAAGGAAGACTCACCGAGTGTGTCATGTGAATATGCTTAAAAGGTACTTTGAAAGGGAAGGAGAGAAAAAGGAGGAGGTTTTAATGATTCTAACTCAAAGTGACAAACCAAATCCAGATGACTTTGAATTTGACATACCTCAAATTAAATTGGAAAATGAGGGTGTTCTTAAAAATTGGGATGAATTGTTAAGTTACCTTCCAGAGGAAAAATGAACTGACCTAAAAGAGTTATTGATATCACATGGGCAAGTTTGTAGAGATAAATTGTGAAGTACTAAAATGGCTATACATGATGTAGATGTGGGAAATGCTGTTCCTATCAAACAACATCCATATAGACTTAATCCGTTAAAATTGGCACAAGTTAACAAAGGGTTTGAGAGTATGCTGAAAAATGGCATAATTGAAGTGGGTTGCAGCCAATGGAGCTCACCCATAGTGATGGTACCTATACCAGACGGTACCCAACGGTTGTGTGTGGACTACAGAAAGGTGAATGCAGTTACAAGAACGGACTCTTATCCTATCCCACGTTTGAGGGATTGCATTGAGAAAGTGGAACAATCTGCTTTTATTTTCAACATCCGGACATGGAAAGAACATTTAAAACATCGCATGGAGTTCTTCGATTGACTGCAGGTGGCGGGTTTGGTGATGAACCTAGCCGAAAGTGAATTTGGAGAAGCCTGAATCACTTTCCTTCTGGAGTTTTCGATGCCCTCAAGACGAAGGGAAATAAAGCGATCTCCTAGCACGAATGAATTTGATCGAACATTTGTGCAAAAGTTTTGTGGCTTGATTACTCCACTGATGGACTTGCTAAAGAAACCTAAACAATTTCAATGGACTGCGGACTTTCAACAGGCGTTTGACTGCCTGAAAGCTGTGGTCACCAATGCTCCTGTATTGGAGAATTGCAAGGGACTCTCTGGTCAGATTGAACTAAAGTATCTGATTCTAAAGAGTAATGCCGAGGAGTAGAGGACTGGATGGAGTGTGCAGAGACTTTGTTCAAAGAGTCTGTCACTCGAGAAGGATTTCGGTTGGAGGAAGAAGAACAAAGAAAAATTGACTTTATTATTATACCTGTTTGCATGTGTTGTTTTTTAAAAAAACGAAAAGGTATATTTACTGTGTACATTTCTTAGTGGATAGTGCAAAAGTGAAAAATGAAACCATCTTGAAGTTGATGGGTTTTTGTTTCCTTGGGGGAAGTGTCATGTGAGAGTACCTTTAAGACATGGATGTTTAAGTAATGTACCTTGAAGAAAACAGTGATGTCAGAGAGTGGGTGGAGCTGAGGTCAGGTCAGCCATTTTGCAGTTTAGTTTTGCAGTTTGCAGGAAAAGAGCTGGGTGTGTAGTCTGTGTTTTGCAGTGAGCTGGATCTCTGCCATGAAAGACTATCTCTGGATCATTTGGGTGATTTAAACTTATAATAGTGAAGCCTTTATTTAACCTGATGTGATGTTGTTTAAAGGTGTTAAGTCTCTTGGAAGTTTGAAGGAACATTTTAAGGAATTATTTACTGTTGCTTTCTGAGTTATCTTTGAAGTAAGGGGTGTTAAGAGATCCAACGTTTATTTAAGATGTCAAGTTGAGTTCATGGAATAAACAGTGTTTTGTGTTTAAAAACCCAAGTGTCCATGATTGTAATCCCACACCTAGGGAAAAAGCCGTGTGCTAGGAAAAGCAACAAATCCATTAAAGGGAGAGGTTGATTGAACTCCATGACACATTTTGGGGGTTCTGAAAACACCTCGCCCATAACACATTGATGAAATGTAAAACAGACTGAAGGAATGTAAAACACAGTGAAGGAATGTAAAATACACTGAACAAATGTAAAACACACTGATGGAATGTATTGACACCGAAGGTTTGTAAAACACACTGAAGGAATGTAAAATACACTGAAGGAATGTACAGATACTGAAGGAATGTAAAACACACTGAAAGATTGTACTGACATGATGGAATGTAAAACATACTAAAGGAATGTACAGACACTGAAGGAAATAAAGTACACTGAAGAAATAAAAAACACTCTGAACGAATGTAAAACACACTGATGAAATGTAAAGCACACTGAAGGAATGTACGGTCAATGATGGAATGCCAAATACACTGAAGCAATACAAATCACACTGCAGGAATGCAAAACACAATGAAGGAATGTTTAACACACTGAAAGAATGTATAGACACTCATGGAATGTAAAACACACTGAAGGAATGTAAATCGCACTGAAGGAATTTAAAACACACTGAAGGAATGTAAAACACACTGAAGGTATGTAAAACACACTGAAGGAATGTACAGACACTGAAGGAATGAAAAACACACTGAAGGAATGTAAAACACACTGAAGGAATGTACAGACACTGAAGGAATGAAAAACACACTGAAGGAATGTAAAACACACTGAAGGAATGTACAGACACTGAAGGAATGAAAAACACACTGAAGGAATGTACAAACACTGAAGGAATGTACAGACACTGAAGGCATGTAAAACAAAATGAAAGAATGTAAATCACACTGAAGGAATGTACAGACACTGAAGGAATGAAAAACACACTGAAGGAATGTACAAACACTGAAGGAATGTACAGACACTGAAGGCATGTAAAACAAAATGAAAGAATGTAAAACACATTGAAAGAATGTAAATCCCACTGAAGGAATGTAAAACATACTGAAGGAATGTTAAAACACACTGAAGGAATGTAAAACACACTGAAGGAATGTAAAACACACTGAAGGAATGTTAAAACACACTGAAGGAATGTAAAACACACTGAAGCGATCTTTCACAGTGTTCAGAAAAGGTTCATACCGACAAAAAAGAAAGACGGTAGAAAGGGGAAAAATCGACCGTGGATATCTAAGGAGGTGAGAAATAGTATCAAATTGAAGGAAAAAACATACAAAGTGGCAAATATTAGTGGGAGACTAGAGGACTGGGAAGTCTTTAGGGGACAACAGAAAGCTACTAAAAAAGCCATAAAGAAGAGTAAGGTAGACTATGAAAGTAAACTGGCTCAGAACGTAAAAGCAGATAGTAAAAGCTTCTACAAATATATAAGACAAAAAAGAGTGGCTAAGGTAAATATTGGTCCTTTGGAAGATGAGAAGGGAGATTTAATAATAGGAGACGGGGAAATGGCTGTGGAGCTGAACAGGTTTTTGGGTCAGTCTTCACAGTGGAGGACACAAATAACATGCCAGTGACTGATGGAAATAAGGATATGATAGGTGAGGACCTTGAGTGATTGTAATCACTAAGGAGGCAGTATTGGGCAAGCTAATGGGGCTAAAGGTAGACAAGTCTCCTGGCCATGATGGGATGCGATTTAGAGTTGGGAACCAAGTGCAATGTGTCAAAGTTTGCAGACAACACTAAGATGAGTGGTAAAGCAAAAAAGGCAGAGGATACCGGAAGTCTGCAGAAGGATTTGGATGGGTTAGATGAATTGGCTAGAGTCTGGCAGATGGAATTCAATGTTGCCAAGTGTGAGGCTATCCATTTTGGGGGAAATAACAGCAGAATGGATTATTATTTAAACGGTAAGATGTTAAAACATGCTGCTGTGCAGAGGGACCTGGGTGTGCTGATGCACAAGTCGCAAAAAGTTGGTGTGCAGGTGCAACAGGTGATTAAGAAGTCTAATCGAGTTTTGTCTTTCATTGCTAGAGGGATGGAGTTCAAGACTAGTGAGGTTATGCTGCAATTGTATAGGGTGTTGGTGAGGCCGCATCTGGAGTATTATGTTCAGTTTTGGTCTCCTTACCTGAGAAAGGACATATTGGCACTGGAGGGAGTGCAGAGGAGATTCACTAGGTTGATCCCAGAGTTGAGGGGATTAGATTATGATGAGAGGTTGAGTAGACTGGGACTGTACTCATTGGAGTTTAGAAGGATGCGGGGGGATCTTATTGAGACATATAAAATTATGAAGGGAATAGATAGGATAGATGCGGGCAGGTTGTTTCCACTGGTCGGGGAAAGCAGAACTAGGGGGCATAGCCTCAAAATAAAGGGAGGTAGATTTAGGACGGAGTGTAGGAGGAACTTCTTCGCCCAAAGGAAGCTGAGTCCACAAAGATCAGCCATGATCTCATTAAATGGCGGAGCAGGCTCGAGGGGCCAGATGGCCTACTCCTGTTCCTAGTTCTTATGTTCTTATGTTAAATCACACTGAAGGAATGTAGGAATGTAGAGACACTGAAGGAATGTAAAACACAATGAACGAATGTAAAACATACTGAAGGAATGTAAAACATACTGAAGGAATGTAAAACACAATGAACGAATGTAAAACATACTGAAGGAATGTAAAACACACTGAAGGAATGTAAAACACACTGATGGAATGTAAATCACACTGAAGGAATGGAGGAATGTAGAGACACTGAAGGAATGTAAAACACACTGAAGGAATGTAAAACACACTGAAGGAATGTAAATCACACTGAAGGAATGTAGGAATGTAGAGACACTGAAGGAATGTAAAAAACACACTGAAGTAATGTAAAACATATTGAAGGAATGTATACACAATGATGGAAATTTAAATACAATGAAGGAATGTAAAACACATTGACGGAATGTAAAACACACTGAAGGAATGTACAACACACTGAAGTAATGTAAAACATATTGAAGGAATGTATACACAATGATGGAAATTTAAATACAATGAAGGAATGTAAAACACATTGACGGAATGTAAAACACAATGGCGGAATGTGGAACACACTGAATGAATGTAAAACACACTGAAGGAATCCTTCTTCACCTGAGGAAGGAGCAGCGCTCTGAAAGCTAGTGACATCGAAACAAACCTGTTGGACTTTAACCTGGTGTTGTAAGACTTCGTACTGTGCTCACCCCAGTCCAACGCCGGCATCTCCACATCATAACACACTGAAGGAATATAAAACACACTGAAGGAATGTAATACACAATGATGGAATGTGAAACACAATGATGTAATGTAAAACACACTGAAGGAATGTAAAACACACTGAAGGAATGTAATACACAATGATGGAATGTTAAACACAATGAAGTAATGCATAACACACTGAATGAATGTAAAATACACTGAAGGAATGTACAGGCACTCAAGAAATGTGAAACACACTGAAGGAATGTAAATCAAACTGTAGGAGTGCAAAACCCAATGAAGGAATGTTGAACACACTGTAAGAATGTACAGAGACTGAAGGAAAGTATAACGGACTGAAGGAATGTACAGACATTGAAGGAATGTACAGACACTGAAGGAATGGAAAACACACTGAAGGAATGTAAAACACACTTAAGGAATGTACAGACACTGAAGGAATGTAAAACACACTTAAGGAATGTACAGTCACTGAAGGAATGTAAAGCACATGAAAGGAATGTAAAATACAACGAAGAAACGTAAAAAAACAATATAGGAATATTTAATACACTGAACAAATGTGAAACCCATTGAAGGAATGTACAGACACTGAAGGAATGTAAAACACACTGAAGGAATGTAAAACACACTGAAGGAATGTAAAACACACTGATGGAATGTAAAACACACTGAAGGAATGTAAATCACACTGAAGGAATGTAAAACACACTGAAGGAATGTAAAACACACTGAAGGTATGTAAAACACACTGAAGGAATGTAAAACACACTGAAGGAATGTAAAACACACTGAAGGAATGTAAAACACACTGAAGGAATGTAAAACACACTGAAGGTATGTAAAACACACTGAAGGAATGTAAAACACACTGAAGGAATGTAAAACACACTGATGGAATGTAAAACACAATGAAGGAATGTAAAACACACTGAAGGAATGTAAAACACACTGAAGGAATGTAAAACACACTGAAGGAATGTAAAACACACTGAAGGTATGTAAAACACACTGAAGGAATGTAAAACACACTGAAGGAATGTAAAACACACTGAAGGAATGTAAAACACACTGAAGGAATGTAAAACACACTGAAGGTATGTAAAACACACTGATGGAATGTAAAACACATTGAAGGAATGTAAAACACACTGAAGGAATGTAAAACACACTGAAGGAATGTAAAACACACTGAAGGAATGTAAACCACACTGAAGGAATGTAAAACACACTGAAGGTATGTAAAACACACTGAAGGAATGTAAAACACACTGAAGGTATGTAAAACACACTGAAGGAATGTAAAACACACTGAAGGAATGTAAAACACACTGAAGGAATGTAAAACACACTGAAGGAATGTAAAACACACTGAAGGTATGTAAAACACACTGATGGAATGTAAAACACATTGAAGGAATGTAAAACACACTGAAGGAATGTAAAACACACTGAAGGAATGTAAAACACACTGAAGGAATGTAAAACACACTGAAGGAATGTAAAACACACTGATGGAATGTAAAACACATTGAAGGAATGTAAAACACACTGAAGGAATGTAAAACACACTGAAGGAATGTAAAACACACTGAAGGAATGTAAAACACACTGATGGAATGTAAAACACACTGAAGGAATGTAAAACACATTGAAGGAATGTAAAACATACTGATGGAATGTAAAACACACTGAAGGAATGTAAAACACACTGAAGGAATGTAAAACACACTGAAGGAATGTAAATCACACTGAAGGAATGTAAAACACATTGAAGGAATGTAAAACATACTGAAGGAATGTAAAACACACTGAAGGAATGTAAAACACACTGAAGGAATGTAAAACATACTGAAGGAATGTAAAACATACTGATGGAATGTAAAACACACTGATGGAATGTAAAACACACTGAAGGAATGTAAAACACACTGATGGAATGTAAAACACACTGAAGGAATGTAAAACACATTGAAGGAATGTAAAACATACTGAAGGAATGTAAAACACACTGAAGGAATGTAAAACACACTGATGGAATGTAAAACACACTGAAGGAATGTAAAACACACTGATGGAATGTAAAACACACTGAAGGAATGTAAAACACACTGAAGGAATGTAAAACACACTGAAGGAATGTAAAACACACTGAAGGAATGTAAAACACACTGAAGGTATGTAAAACACACTGATGGAATGTAAAACACATTGAAGGAATGTAAAACACACTGAAGGAATGTAAACCACACTGAAGGAATGTAAAACACACTGAAGGTATGTAAAACACACTGAAGGAATGTAAAACACACTGAAGGTATGTAAAACACACTGAAGGAATGTAAAACACACTGAAGGAATGTAAAACACACTGAAGGAATGTAAAACACACTGAAGGAATGTAAAACACACTGAAGGTATGTAAAACACACTGATGGAATGTAAAACACATTGAAGGAATGTAAAACACACTGAAGGAATGTAAAACACACTGAAGGAATGTAAAACACACTGAAGGAATGTAAAACACACTGAAGGAATGTAAAACACACTGATGGAATGTAAAACACATTGAAGGAATGTAAAACACACTGAAGGAATGTAAAACACACTGAAGGAATGTAAAACACACTGAAGGAATGTAAAACACACTGATGGAATGTAAAACACACTGAAGGAATGTAAAACACATTGAAGGAATGTAAAACATACTGATGGAATGTAAAACACACTGAAGGAATGTAAAACACACTGAAGGAATGTAAAACACACTGAAGGAATGTAAATCACACTGAAGGAATGTAAAACACATTGAAGGAATGTAAAACATACTGAAGGAATGTAAAACACACTGAAGGAATGTAAAACACACTGAAGGAATGTAAAACATACTGAAGGAATGTAAAACATACTGATGGAATGTAAAACACACTGATGGAATGTAAAACACACTGAAGGAATGTAAAACACACTGATGGAATGTAAAACACACTGAAGGAATGTAAAACACATTGAAGGAATGTAAAACATACTGAAGGAATGTAAAACACACTGAAGGAATGTAAAACACACTGATGGAATGTAAAACACACTGAAGGAATGTAAAACACACTGATGGAATGTAAAACACACTGAAGGAATGTAAAACACACTGATGGAATGTAAAACACACTGAAGGAATGTAAAACACACTGAAGGAATGTAAAACACACTGAAGGAATGTAAAACACACTGAAGGAATGTAAAACATACTGAAGGAATGTGAAACACACTGAAGGAATGTAAAACACACTGAAGGAATGTAAAACACACTGATGGAATGTGAAACACACTGAAGGAATGTAAAACACATTGAAGGAATGTAAAACATACTGAAGGAATGTAAAACACACTGAAGGAATGTAAAACACACTGATGGAATGTAAAACACACTGAAGGAATGTAAAACACACTGATGGAATGTAAAACACACTGAAGGAATGTAAAACACACTGATGGAATGTAAAAC
This sequence comes from Scyliorhinus torazame, assembly GCF_047496885.1. Taxonomy (NCBI): domain Eukaryota; kingdom Metazoa; phylum Chordata; class Chondrichthyes; order Carcharhiniformes; family Scyliorhinidae; genus Scyliorhinus; species Scyliorhinus torazame. The sequence continues at coordinate 340,448,848 of NC_092709.1, read as the reverse complement.
ACACTGAAGGAATGTAAAACACACTGAAGGAATGTAAAACACACTGAAGGAATGTAAAACACACTGAAGGAATGTAAAACACACTGATGGAATGTAAAACACATTGAAGGAATGTAAAACACATTGAAGGAATGTAAAACACACTGAAGGAATGTAAAACACACTGATGGAATGTAAAACACACTGAAGGAATGTAAAACACACTGAAGGAATGTAAATCACACTGAAGGAATGTAAAACACACTGAAGGAATGTAAAACACACTGAAGGAATGTAAAACACACTGAAGGAATGTAAAACACACTGAAGGAATGTAAAACACACTGAAGGAATGTAAAACACACTGAAGGAATGTAAAACACACTGAAGGAATGTAAAACACACTGAAGGAATGTAAAACATACTGATGGAATGTAAAACATACTGAAGGAATGTAAAACATACTGATGGAATGTAAAACACACTGAAGGAATGTAAAACACACTGAAGGAATGTAAAGCACACTGAAGGAATGTAAAACACACTGAAGGAATGTAAAACACACTGAAGGAATGTAAAACACACTGAAGGAATGTAAAACATACTGATGGAATGTAAAACATACTGAAGGAATGTAAAACATACTGATGGAATGTAAAACACACTGAAGGAATGTAAAACACACTGAAGGAATGTAAAACACACTGAAGGAATGTAAAACACACTGAAGGAATGTAAAACATACTGATGGAATGTAAAACATACTGAAGGAATGTAAAACATACTGATGGAATGTAAAACACACTGAAGGAATGTAAAACACACTGAAGGAATGTAAAACACACTGAAGGAATGTAAAACACACTGAAGGAATGTAAAACACACTGAAGGAATGTAAAACACACTGAAGGAATGTAAAACATACTGATGGAATGTAAAACATACTGAAGGAATGTAAAACATACTGATGGAATGTAAAACACACTGAAGGAATGTAAAACACACTGAAGGAATGTAAAACACACTGAAGGAATGTAAAACACACTGAAGGAATGTAAAACACACTGAAGGAACGTAAATCACACTGAAGGAATGTAGGAATGTAGAGACACTGAAGGAATGTAAAACACACTGAAGTAATGTAAAACATATTGAAGGAATGTATACACAATGATGGAAATTTAAATACAATGAAGGAATGTAAAACACATTGACGGAATGTAAAAGACAATGGCGGAATGTGGAACACACTGAATGAATGTAAAACACACTGAACGAATCCTTCTTCACCTGAGGAAGGAGCAGCGCTCTGAAAGCTAGTGACATCGAAACAAACCTGTTGGACTTTAACCTGGTGTTGTAAGACTTTGTACTGTGCTCACCCCAGTCCAACGCCGGCATCTCCACATCATAACACACTGAAGGAATATAAAACACACTGAAGGAATGTAATACACAATGATGGAATGTGAAACACAATGAAGTAATGTAAAACACACTGAAGGAATGTAAAACACACTGAAGGTATGTAATACACAATGATGGAATGTTAAACACACTGAAGGAATGTAATACACAATGATGGAATGTTAAACACACTGAAGGAATGTAATACACAATGATGGAATGTTAAACACAATGAAGTAATGCATAACACACTGAATGAATATAAAACACACTGAAGGAATGTAATACACAATGATGGAATGTGAAACACAATGAAGTAATGTATAACACACTGAATGAATGTAAAATACACTGAAGGAATGTACAGGCACTCAAGAAATGTAAAACACACTGAAGGAATGTAAATCAAACTGTAGGAGTGCAAAACCCAATGAAGGAATGTTGAACACACTGTAAGAATGTACTGAGACTGAAGGAAAGTATAACGGACTGAAGGAATGTACAGACATTGAAGGAATGTACAGACACTGATGGAATGGAAAACACACTGAAGGAATGTAAAACACACTTAAGGAATGTACAGTCACTGAAGGAATGTAAAGCACATGAAAGGAATGTAAAATACAACGAAGAAACGTAAAAAAAAAATAGGAATATTTAATACACTGAACAAATGTAAAACCCATTGAAGGATTGTACAGACACTGAAGGAATGTAAGACACAATGCAGGAATGGAAAAGACAATGCAGGAATGTAAAACACACTGAAGGAATGTACAGACACTGAAGGAATGGAAAACACAATGCAGGAATGGATAACACAATGCAGGAATGTAAAACACAATGCAGGAATGCAAAAGAGACTGAAGGAATGCAATACACAATGATGGAATGTAAAACACATTGACGGAATGTAAAACACAATGACAGAATGTAAAACTCAATGAAGGAATGTTTAACACACTGAAAGATTGTACAGACACTGATGGAATGTAAAACACACTGAAGGAAAAGACCATAAGACATAGGAGCGGAAGCAAGGCCATTCGGCCCATCGAGTCCACTCCACCATTCAATCATGGCTGATTTCAACTCCATTTACCCGCTCTCTCTCCATAGCCCTTAATTCCTCGAGAAATCAAGAATTTATCAACTTCTGTCTTAAAGACACTCAACGACACGGCCTCCACCGCCCTCTGTGGCAATGAATTCCATAGACCCACCACTCTCTGGCTGAAGAAATTTCTCCTCATCTCTGTTTTCAAGTGACTCCCTTTTATTCTAAGGCTGTGCCCCCGGGTCCTGGTCTCCCCTATCTCCTCCCTATAGTTTATCGAGAGAGTATAGGATGTAGACAGGCTGATGGCAAATTAAATTTAATGCAATGAAGTGATGCATTTTTGTCAGGGAAAACAGGGGCTGTTTAGCACAGGGCTAAATCGCTGGCTTTGAAAGCAGACCGAGGCAGGCCAGCAGCATGGTTCAATTCCCATAACAGCCTCCCCGAACCGGCGCCGGAATGTGGCGACTAGGGGCTTTTCACAGTAACTTCATTGAAGCCTACTTGTGACAATAAGTGATTTTCATTTCATTTCATTTTTCAACTTCCCTACGTCCACCCTATCTCAGCCATTCATTATCTTGTAAGTTTCTATTAGATCTCCCCTCGACCTCCTAAACTCCAATGAATAGAATCCCAGGATCCTCAGACGTTCATCATATGTTAGGCCTACCATTCCTGGGATCATCCGTGTGAATCTCCGCTGGACCCGCTCCAGTGCCAGAATGTCCTCCCTGAGGTGTAGGACCCAAAATTGCTCACAGTATTCGAAATAGGGCCTAACTAGTGCTTTATAAAGCTTCAGAAGTACATCCCTGCTTTTATATTCTTCTTGAAGGCCTCTTGAGATAAATGACAAAATAGCATTTGCTTTCTTAATTACGGACTCAACCTGCAAGTTTATCTTTAGAGAATCCTGGACTAGGACTCCCAAGTCCCTTTGCACTTCAGCATTATGAATTTTGTCACCGTTTAGAAAATAGTCCATGCCTCTATTCTTTTTTCCAAAGTGCAAGACCTCGCACTTGCCCACGTTGAATTTCATCAGCCATTTCTTGGACCACTCCCCTAAACTGTCTAAATCTTTCTGCAGCCTCCCCACCTCCTCCATACTACCTGCCCCTCCACCTATCTTTGTACCATCGGCAAACTTAGCCAGAATGCCCCCAGTCCCGTCATTCTAGATCGTTAATATATAAAGAGAACAGCTGTGACCCCAACATTGAACCCTGTGGGACACCACTCGTCACCGGTTGCCATTCCGAAAAAGAACCTTTTATCCCAACTCTCTGCCTTCTGCCTGACAGCCAATCGTCAATCCGTGTTAGTACCTTGCCTCAAATACCATGGGCCTTTATTTTACTCAACAGTCTCCCGTGAGGCACCTTATCAAAGGCCTTTTGGAAGTCAAGATAGATAACATCCATTGGCTCTCCTTGGTCTAACTTATTTGTTATCTCTTCAAAGAACTCTAACAGGTTTGTCAGGCACGACCTCCCCTTACTAAATCCATGCTGACTTGTCCTAATCCGACCCTGCACTTCCAAGAATGTAGAAATCTCATCCTTAACGATGGATTCTAGAATCTTGCCAACAACCGAGGTTAGGCTAATTGGCCTATAATTTTCCATCTTTTTCTTGTTCCCTTCTTGAACAGGGGGGTTACAACAGCGATTTTCCAATCCTCTGGGACTTTCCCTGACTCCAGTGACTTTTGAAGGATCATAACTAACGCCTCTACTATTTCTTCAGCTATCTCTTTTAGAACTCTAGGATGTAGCCCATCTGGGCCCAGAGATTTATCAATTTTTAGACCTCTTAGTTTCTCTAGCACTTTCTCCTTTGTGATGGCTACCATATTCAACTCTGCCCCCTGACTCTCCTGAATTGTTGGGATATTACTCATGTCTTCTACTATGAAGACTGACGCAAAGTACTTATTTCGTTCCTCAGCTATTTCCTTGTCTCCCATCACTAGATTACCAGAGTCATTTTGGAGCGGCCCAATGTCTACTTTTGCCTCCCGTTTGTTTTTAATGTATTTAAAGAAACTTTTACTATCATTCCTAATGTTACTGGCTAGCCTACCTTCATATTTGATCCTCTCTTTCCTTATTTCTCTCTTTGTTATTCTCTGTTTGTTTTTGTAGCCTTCCCAATCTTCTGACTTCTCACTACTCTTTGCCACATTATAGGCTTTCTCTTTTGCTTTGATGCATTCCCTGACTTCCTTTGTCAGCCATGGCTGCCTAATCCCCCCCCCTCTGATAACCTTTCTTTTCTTTGGGATGAACCTCTGTACTGTGTCCTCAATTACTCCCAGAAACTCCTGCCATTGCTGTTCTACTGTCTTTCCCACTAGGCTCTGCTCCCAGTCAATTTTCGTCAGTCCTCCCTCATGCCCCTGTAGTTACCTTTATTTAACTGTAACACCTTTACATCTGATTCTACCTTTTTTCTTTCAATGTACAGATACCGAAGGAAAATAAATCACACTGAAGAATTATAAAGACACTGAAGGAATGCAAAACAAAATGAAGGATTGTAAAATACACTGAAGGAGAGTAAAACACACTGAAGGAATATAAAACACACTGAAGCAATGTACAGACACTCAAGAAATGTAAAACGCTCTGAAGGAATGTAAAATACACTGACGAAATATAAATCACACTGAAGGAATGTACAGATCCTGAAGGAAAGCAAAACACACTGAAGGAATGTAAAACATGCTGAGGGAACTACAGACAAGGAATGTCAAATACACTGAAGAAATATAAATCACTGAAAGAATGTAAAACACACTGATGAAATGTAAAACACACTGAAGGAATGTACAGACAGCGAAGGAATGTCAAATACACTGAAGGAATGTAAATCACACTGTAGGAATGCAAAACACAATGAAGGAATGTTTAACACACTGAAAGAATGTATAGATACTCGTGGAATGTAAAACACACTGAAGGAATGTAAAACACACTGAAAGAATGTAGAGACACTGAAGGAATGTAGAGGCACTGAAGGAATGTAAAACACACTGAAAGAATGTAGAGACACTGAAGGTATGTAAAACACACCGAATGAATGTAAATCTCAATGAAGGAATCTAAAATGCACTGAATGAATGTGCCGACACGGAAGGAATGTAAAACACACTGAAGGAATGTAAAACACACTGAAGGAATGTAAAACACACTGAAGGAATGTAAACATACTGATGGAATGTAAAACACACTGAAGGAATGTAAAACACACTGAAGGAATGTAAACATACTGATGGAATGTAAAACACACTGAAGGAATGTAAAACACACTGAAGGAATGTAAAACACACTGAAGGAATGTAAAACATACTGAAGGAATGCACAGACACTGTATTTCTAAGGTCATCTTTCGTTAAGACTAAAGATATTAATCGTTTCTGAATTATTATATCCTATAACTTCTTACCTAGTTGGTTACTCTATCCCTTAGACTCCCTTGCTGATACCAGATGGGAACTAATCTATTTGAAACTATATTTCAAGTTATCATAGGTTCCCAAATCTACAAGGAAGGATTTTAACTCACTTACTACTCAATGTCCTTCCAGGGTCCGGATCTGTTGAGGATCTTAAGGTGAGTCTTTTGGACAAACCTCAATTATAGGTTTAGATTTGGAATAAACCACTGTTCCAGGTTTAGATTTTGAACAAACCACTATTTCAGGTTTAGATTTGGAATAAACCACTATTTCAGGTTTAGATTTTGAATAAAACTTTTATATAATGACTTCACTGAACCTATTGGGTCTGTAGTTTGGGTTTTTCTGGTTACCCTGACCAAGAAACTGACTGACCCATCAGGTGCAGTTTCTCTGACCCAACTTAATGTTTCTTGTTTTAAGGTTTTCCACAATTCTTGTATTTCTCCATCTCGCTCCCCCTTATTCCTGGGGAGCAGTGCTACTGTGTTGGTCATTGCTTCGAGATTTTAAATTTCCTATTTTTATCTGCTCCCAATTCGTCCTCCTCTGCTGCAGCGCTGAGATTAAGGCTGGGCTACCCTTTCTGGATTATCCCCAAGGTACTGAAGTACTCTGAGCTGTTTTAATAAACCAATATTTCAGGTTTCAATCAGTTAATGCTCGGAAGGTGACTTTGCCGAGTGAAAAAGGGCATCCGCGATTTCCTTAGTTCCTTTGTCACCTATCCTACCTTACTTAGAGCTCTTGGGTTTCCTTCTTTTTTTTTAATAAATATTTTATTGAAAATTTTTGGTCAACCAACACAGTACATTGTGCATCCTTTACACAACATTATAACAATACAGATAATAATGACCTTTTTTATATAAACAAAAAACAACAAATAAATAAATATTAAATAACAAAAATGAAAACTAGCCCTAATTGGCAAATGCCTTGTCACAGTCTACACCCCCCCCGCCCCCCCCCCCCATCCCTCTCCCCCCCCCCCCCCCCCCAAGTCCTGGGCTGCTGCTGCTGCCTTCTTTTTTTCCCCCATCTATCTTTCCGCAAGATATTCGACGAACGGTTGCCACCGCCTGGTGAACCCTTGAGCCGACCCCCTTAGGACGAACTTAATCCGCTCTAGCTTTATGAACCCCGCCATGTCATTTATCCAGGTCTCCACCCCCGGGGGCTTGGCTTCTTTCCACATTAGCAATATCCTGCGCCGGGCTACTCGGGGCGCAAAGGCCAAAACATCGGCCTCTCTCGCCTCCTGCACTCCCGGCTCTTGTGCAACCCCAAATATAGCCAACCCCCAGCTTGGTTCGACCCGGACTCCTACTACTTTTGAAAGCGCCTTTGTCACCCCCACCCAAAACCCCTGTAGTGCCGGGCATGACCAAAACATATGGGTATGATTCGCTGGGCTTCCCGAGCACCTCGCACACCTATCCTCCACCCCAAAAAATTTACTGAGCCGTGTTCCAGTCATATGTGCCCTGTGTAATACCTTAAACTGAATCAGGCTTAGCCTGGCACACGAGGACGACGAGTTTACCCTGTTTAGGGCATCTGCCCACAGCCCCTCCTCGATCTCCTCCCCTAGCTCTTCTTCCCATTTCCCTTTTAGTTCATCCACCATAGTCTCCCCTTCGTCCCTCATTTCCCTATATATATCCGACACCTTACCATCCCCCACCCATTTCTTTGAGATGACTCTGTCCTGCACCTCTTGTGTCGGGAGCTGCGGGAATTCCCTCACCTGTTGCCTCGCAAAAGCCCTCAATTGCATGTACCTGAATGCATTCCCTTGGGGCAACCCATATTTCTCGGTCAGCGCTCCCAGACTTGCGAACTTCCCATCCACAAATAGATCTTTCAGTTGCGTTATTCCTGCTCTTTGCCACATTCCATATCCCCCATCCATTCCCCCCAGGGCAAACCTATGGTTGTTTCTTATCGGGGACCCCCCCAATGCTCCGGTCTTTCCCCTATGTCGTCTCCACTGTCCCCAAATCTTCAGTGTAGCTACCACCACCGGGCTCGTGGTGTAGTTCCTCGGTGAGAACGGCAATGGGGCTGTCACCATAGCCTGCAGGCTGGTCCCCCTACAGGACGCCCTCTCTAATCTCTTCCACGCCGCTCCCTCCTCCTCTCCCATCCACTTACTCACCATTGAAATATTAGCGGCCCAATAGTACTCACTTAGGCTCGGTAGTGCCAGCCCCCCCCTATCCCTACTACGCTGTAAGAATCCCTTCCTCACTCTCGGAGTCTTCCCGGCCCAAACAAAACCCATGATGCTCTTTTCTATCCTTTTAAAAAAAGCCTTCGTGATCACCACCGGGAGGCACTGAAACACAAAGAGGAATCTCGGGAGGACCACCATCTTAACCGCCTGCACCCTCCCTGCCATTGACAGTGCTACCATATCCCATCTCTTGAAATCTTCCTCCATCTGTTCCACCAACCGCGTTAAATTTAGCCTGTGCAATGTGCCCCAATTCTTAGCTATCTGGATCCCCAGGTAACGAAAGTCTCTTGTTACCTTCCTCAACGGTAGGTCTTCTATTTCTCTACTCTGCTCCCCTGGATGCACCACAAACAGCTCACTCTTCCCCATGTTCAATTTATACCCTGAAAAATCCCCAACCTCCCCAAGTATCCGCATTATTTCTGGCATCCCCTCCGCCGGATCTGCCACATATAGTAGCAAATCATCTGCATATAAAGATACCCGGTGTTCTTCTCCTCCCCTAAGTATTCCCCTCCATCTCTTGGAACGCCTCAGCGCTATCGCCAGGGGCTCAATCGCCAGTGCAAACAGTAATGGGGACAGAGGACATCCCTGCCTTGTCCCTCTATGGAGCCGAAAATATGCCGATCCCCGTCCATTCGTGACCACACTCGCCACTGGGGCCCTATACAATAGCTGCACCCATCTAACATACCCCTCTCCAAAACCAAATCTCCTCAACACCTCCCACAGATAATCCCATTCCACTCTATCAAATGCTTTCTCGGCATCCATCGCCACTACTATCTCCGTTTCACCCTCTGGTGGGGCCATCATCATTACCCCTAACAGCCTCCGTATATTCGTGTTCAGCTGTCTCCCCTTCACAAACCCAGTTTGGTCCTCGTGAACCACCCCCGGGACACATTCCTCTATTCTCATTGCCATTATCTTGGCCAGGACCTTGGCATCCATATTTAGGAGGGAAATTGGTCTGTAGGACCCGCATTGTAGCGGGTCCTTTTCCTTCTTTAAGAGAAGCGATATCGTTGCTTCAGACATAGTCGGGGGCAGTTGTCCCCTTTCCTTTGCCTCGTTAAAGGTCCTCGTCAGTACCGGGGCGAGCAAGTCCAAATATTTTCTGTAAAATTCAACTGGGAATCCGTCCGGTCCCGGGGCCTTTCCCATCTGCATGTTCCTAATTCCTTTCACCACTTCTTCTACCTTGATCTGTGCTCCCAGTCCCACCCTTTCCTGCTCTTTCACCTTGGGAATTTCCAGCCGATCCAAAAAATCCATCATTCTCTCCCTCCCATCCGGGGGTTGAGCTTCGTATAATTTTTTATAAAATGTCTTGAACACTTCATTCACTCTCTCCGCTCCCCGCTCCATCTCTCCTTCCTCATCCCTCACTCCCCCTATTTCCCTCGCTGCTCCCCTTTTCCTCAATTGGTGTGCCAGCAATCTGCTCGCCTTCTCCCCATATTCATACTGTACACCCTGCGCCTTCCTCCATTGTGCCTCTGCAGTGCCTGTAGTCAGCAAGTCAAATTCCACATGCAGCCTTTGCCTTTCCCTGTACAGTCCCTCCTCCGGTGCTTCCGCATATTGTCTGTCCACCCTCAAAAGTTCTTGCAGCAACCGCTCCCGTTCCTTACTCTCCTGCTTCCCTTTATGTGCCCTTATTGATATCAGCTCCCCCCTAACCACCGCCTTCAACGCCTCCCAGACCACTCCCACCTGAACCTCCCCATTGTCATTGAGTTCCAAGTACTTTTCAATACATCCCCTCACCCTTAGGCACACCCCCTCTGGGTTTCCTTCTTAATTGGTAAGGAACCCGACTATTACCTGGCTTGCGTATTCCAGTTTAATGTTGCTTACCAACTGTCCTGGGTTATGAGTACAGTGAGAATCAACTTTATACTTCAATTTGCCTCTCCAGTGCATGTCGATTACAAAGCATTGTCTTATTTTTTTATCTCGCACATACATTTAAAACCAATTGTAGCGTTTTTTTCAAAATAGGCACGTCCTGGTCTCAAGATTGCCACTTTACAAAATCTCATTTATTCCCTTTTTCTCAAAGGATTTTTAATTTTTAATGACTGTTACGCTCCTTGAACTAATTGACAGCTATATCCCGTCTATTTCAGATACTCTCAGTTTTCTAAAAACTGCTTCAAGCTTTTCTAAAAAAGCACTTTGACTTTCCCTTGTGTATGTTTCTTTATCTATATTTTTAGATGTTTCTTTTACTCTGTTAATTTTGTTCCAAACTACATTCTCCTTTCCCATTTTCATTTACAACACTCAAGGAATGTAAAATACACTGAAGGAATGTAAAACACACTGAAGGAATGTACAGACACCGAAGGAATGTAAAACACACTGAAGGAATGTAGAGACACTGAAGGTATGTAACACATGGAAGGAATGTAAAACACACTGAAGGAATGTAAAATAACACTGATGGAATGTAAAACACACTGAAGGAATGTGCAGACAATGATGCAATGTGAAATACACTGACGGAATGTGCAGACACTGTAGGAATACAAAACACACTGAAGGAATATAAATCGCACTGAAGGAATGTAAAACACACAGAAAGATTGTAAAACACACAAGGAAGGAAGGAATGTACAATACACTACAGGAATGTAAATCACACTGAAGGAATGTACAGACACTGTTGGAATGTAAAACACACTGACGGAATGTAAAACACACTGACGGAATGTACAGACACTGACGGAATGTACAGACACTGAAGGAATGTAAAACACACTATTGGAAAGTAAGACACACTGACGGAATGTACAGACACTGAAGGAAAGTAAAGCACACTGAACGAATGTAAAACACACTGAAGCAATGTAAAACACACAAAAAGATTGTAAAACGCACAAGGAAGGAAGGAAAGTAAAACACAATGAAGGAATGTAAAACACGCGAGGACAAAGAACAAAGAACAATTCGGCCCTCCATGACTGGACCAGTCATGTTACCAACCTTTGCCAAAACCCGCAGCACTTCCTTTTGCCGTATCCTTCTATACCCATCCTATCCATGTGTTTATCAAGATGCCTTTTGAATGCCGTCAATGTATCTTCTTCCACAACCTCCCGTGCCAGTGCATTCGAGGCACTCACCACGCTCTGCGTAATAAATCTGCCTCGCACATCTCCTCTAAACTTTGCCCACGGACCTTAAACCTATGCCCCCTGCTGAATGACCCCTCCACCCTGAGAAAGAGTGCCTGCCCATCCATTCTATCCATGCCCCATATAATCGTCTAGACCTCTATCAGGTCACCCCTCAACCTCCGTCTTTCTAATGAAAACAGCACGAGGCTATTCAGCCTCTCCACATAGCTAACACCCTCCAGACCAGGCAACATCCTGGTAAACCCCCTCTGCACCCTCTCCAAAGCCTCCACATCCTTCTGGTAGTGTGGCGACCAGAATTGTGCACAATATTCCAAATGCGGCCTTACCAAGGTTCTATTCAACTGTACCATGACTTGCCAGTTTTTATGCTCAATGCCCCATCCAATGAAGGCAAGCATTCGGTATGCTTTCTTGACCACCTTGTCTACTTGTGTTGCCACCTTCAAAGATCTGTGGACCTGCACATCCAGATCTCTCAGACTTTCTATATTCCTAAGAGTTTTAATATTTACAGTATATTTCCCCTCTATGTTAGACCTACCAAAATGCATTACCTTACATTTGTCCGGATTAAACTCCATTTGCCATTTCTCTGCCCAAGTCTCCAACCTATCTATGTCCTGCTGTATCTTCTGACAATCCTCAACATATCTGCCACTCCACCAACCTTGGTGTCATCCGCGAACTTACTAATCAGACCGGCTACGTTTTCCTCCAAATCGTTTATGTACACCACAAACAACAGAGGCCCAAGCACAGATTCCTATGGAACACCACTAGTCACAACCTTCCATTCAGAAAAACACGTTGTTGCCTTCTGTGAGCAAGCCAGTGATCCCGTGTGACTTCACCTTTTGTACCAGACTGCCTTATGGCACCTAGTCAAAGGTTTTACTGAAGTCCATGTAAACAACATCCACTGCCCTCCCCACATCAATCATCCTTGTTATCTCCCCAAAAAACTAGTGAGGCACGACCTCCCCTTCACAAAACCATGCTGTCTATCGCTAATGGGTCCATTTGTTTCTAAATGGGTATAAATCCTGTCCCTGAGAATCCTCCACAACAATTTACCAACTATCGACATGAGGCTCACCAGCCTTTGTTTCCAGGATTATCACTGCTACCTTTCTTAAACAGTGGTACCACATTAGCTATTCTCCGGTCCTCTGGGATCTCACCTGTAGTCAATGAGGATACAAAGATATCAGTCAAGGCCCCAGCAATTTCCTTCCTTGCTTTCCTCAGTATTCTGGGATAAATCCCATCTGGTCCAGGAGACGTATCTATCTTAATATCTTTTAAAAGACCCAATACCTCCTCCTTTTCGATGTTAACATGATCCAGACAGTCCACACATCCTACCCAAGAATCATCTTCCACAAAGTCCCTTTATTTAGTGAACACTGATGCAAAGTACTCATTTAGTACCTTGCCCATTTTCTCTGACTCAACACATAGATTCCCCCCAATGTCCTTAAGTGGTCCAATCCCTGACCACCCTCTTTCTTTATACATATGAATAAAAAGCTTTGGGATTCACCTTAATCCTACTTGCCTCATGACTCCTCTTAGCCCTCCTAATTTCCCGCTTCAGTCCCTTCCAACTTTTTTTATACTCCTCAAGGGTTTTGACAGTTCACAACCTTCTAGACCATACAAAAGTCTCCTTTTTCTTTTTGACGAGGTTCACAATATCCCTCATTATCCAAGGATCCTTAAACTTCCCATACTTATCCTTCATTCTCTCAGGAACGTGACTTTCCTGAATCCTAATCCACTGTCGCTTGAAAGACTCACACATGTCCGATGTTGATTTACTATCCAACAGCCACACCCAATCCAAATTCTTCGTAATCCTAATTTGCCTTTCCCCAGTTTAGCACCTTAATCCGAGGGTTACACTTATCCCTGTCCAAAAGTACCCAAAAAGTTACGGAATTGTAGTCTCTCCTTCCAAAATGTTCCCCTACTGAAACCTCAACAACCTGTCCAGGCTCATTCCCCAGTACCAGATCCAGTACTGTCCCTTCCCCAGTTGGACTATCTACATATTGCATCAAGAAGGCTTCCTGGATACACCTTACAAACTCTGCCCCATCCAAATCCCTACCACTAAGTGAGTCCCAGTTGTCATGTGAGGATCCTTTTAAGAAAAGTGTGTTTTATCAAATGGCTGCAGTGATGTCACTGTTTGGGTGGAACTGGGCTGTGATTCTGTCTTTTACTTTTGTTTTGAGCTGGAAGCTGCTTTGTGGCTCTGAGATTTTTTGGTTTTGTTTTCTGTTGGGAGCTGCATTCAAGCAAAGAAGGTTTTTTTTTGTCTCTCCCTGCATGCAAAAGAATGTCTCCAGACTACTTGATAAATTCAAAGTAATACCTGTTTTCTGTAATTCAAACCCTACTGTTTTTGCAGAAAAAGGATGTTGTTAGGAAAGTTATTAATGGTTACCTATAGAATACTGTATCTTTGGGGGGGCATTTGTGTTGGTAGTTGATAAGATGTTTACTGTGTTTACTGTGTGTTTATAAAATGTTAACTGGATTCGTAGAATAAACATTGTTTTGTTTATCTCTGTTGCATAACACCTGGAAAGTGGGCCCTTGTGTTCTCTAAACCCTGGCCCATAAGAAATTGGGGGCTCGTCCGGGATAAATGTCTATCTTTCATGATTGGGTTGGCTTTGTGAACTTAAAGACAGTGAGGGGGTGAACATATTTGTGTTTGCTTTTCAGGTGTGGTATTCCAGTTTAAGTAGGGACTGTGTTGTGGACAATGGCTCTTTCAGAGGCTCAGATGTTTTGGGGATGGAGAAGATCACACGCAGTATTTTATGAACAGAGACTGAAACTGGCTTTTAGATTTGGCAAAAGCATTGCAGTTAATGTCACCTGACAGCATACGAAAAGAAGAGGTACTTCCGGTGGTAGCTGGGCATTCAAAATTGCCTGAGATACAGCCCGGCTCATTAGAAATGGCAAAATTCAGTAACAGATTAAGCAACGTGAACATGAAAAAGAATTAAAGCAGCTTGAATACGAAATGAGGGAAAAAGAAAAGGAGAGAGAAGAAAGAAAAAATGAAAGGATAGCCTTAGCAGAACAACAAGAAAGAGAAAGGTGGTACAGATCAGGGAAACAGAAAAGAAGAGAGAAAGAGAGAGAAAAAAGAAAAAGAGAGAGACAGAGATAGAAAGGAAAAAGAAAAAAGAGAGAGGAAAGGGAAAAAGAAAGAGAGTTTGAACTTCAGAAAATGTTCTGAAACATGACAGCCAGTTGAAATTGGTGGATGTAAAGGGAAACGTACAGTATGAGGATAGTGATGAGGATAAAGAGAAAGAGTGTCATAGTCGAAAGCTTGGTGGGGATCTATTTAAATATGTCCAAGCACTGTCAAGGTTTGATGAGAAGGAAGTGGAAGCCTTTGTCATTTCATTTGAGAAGGTAGCTAAACAAATGAAATGGCCACAGGACATGTTGGTAGTACTAATTCAAACAAAGCTGGTAGGTAGAGCAAGTGAAGTATTTGCATCACTCCCGGAGGAGGTATCTGGAACGTATGAGGATGTGTAGAAATCCATCTTAAGTGCATATGAGCTAGTGCCTGAAGCTTACAGACAAAGGTTTAGAAATTTAAGGAAAGAATTTGGTCAAACATACATGGAGTTTGAAAGGCTCAAACAGAGTAATTTTGATAGATGGATAAGGGCTTTGAAAATAGACCAAACGTATGAAGCTCTCAGAGAAATGATACTTTTGGAGGAGTTTAAAAATTCAATTCCTGATGTAGTGAGAACTCATGTGGAAGAGCAGAGGATTAAAACTGCGAGATTAGCAGCAGAAATGGCAGCTGATTATGAATTAGTTCATAAATCAAAATTTGGTTTCAACATCAGTTTCACCCTGTGAGGGAAAGGAACTGGGGAAAAGAGAAATACTCAAGTGGTAAAGGTAAAGGGGATCTGATGGGGGATAATAAGGAGAGTGTACCTCAGATTTAAAAAGAAATCCAGGAGGGTAGAAGGGAAAGGAAAAGTTTCAAATGTTTTCCCTGTAATAAACTAGGCCATGTAAAGCCACAGTGTTGGTGGTTGATGAAAAGCACTGGGAAGGCTGTTGCGGTAAAACAGGATAAGACAGTGGGATTTGTTAAAGTGGTAAAGAAAAGACCAAGTGAAGCAAAGGAGGAGCAAAAGATTGTACAGCCTGTTCAAGAGGTGATTGATAAGAAGGTACCAGATCTCTTTAAAGAACTTACTTGTGTGGGTAAAGTTTACTCATGTGTACCAGGAGGAGTAGGTAAAGAAGTCACAATTTTAAGAGATACGGGAGCTAGTCAGTCTTTGATGGTAAGAGATGAGGAGTTATGTAGTTTGGGAGAAATATTGCCAGAAAATATGGTAATTTGTGGAATTTAGGGTGAGAGGAGCAGTGTTCCATTATATAAGGTAAGTTTCAAAAGTCCAGTGAAGAGTGTGAAGTGGTACTAGGAGTAACAGAGAAACAATCTTGTCCAGGAATATAGTTTATCTTGGGTAATGATGTAGCAGGTGGGGGTGATGCCTACTGTGGTTGATAAGCCAGTGGAAAATCAGACAACTGAAGTGTTGAAGGACAAATATCCTGGCATTTTTCCAGATTGTGTAGTAACAAGGTCGCAGAGTCACAGGTAAAGACAAGAGGAGAAATCAAAGAGTGAAGATAAAGTTGAAGTGCAATTATCAGAAACAATTTTTATGATCAGATGGTATGAAAAGAACAAGAACAGGTGGAGGATGAGGTGGATATTTTTAGTTCAGAAAATTGGCGGAGTTACAACAGAAAGTTATGGAAATAAAACGGATGCATCAGAAAACATACACGGAAGAGGAATCTGAGTGTATACCAGAATGTTATTACCGTAAAACTGATGTCTTGTTGAGAAAATGGAGACTTTATTTATGCAGGCAGCTGAGAAGCTCATCAAGTGATATTGCCGGTAGGGTATAGAAAGGAGGTGTTGCGAGTAGCACATGAGGTACCAGTGGGGGGTCATTTGGGAGTAAGGAAAACTCAGGCTAAAATACAAAAACATTTGTATTGCCCGGACTACATAAAGATGTAGTTAAATTTTGTCGATCATGTCACACATGTCAAGTGATAGGAAAACCTCAAGCAGTGATAAAGCCAGCGCCCTTAATACCCATTCCAGCATTTGAGGAACCTTTTACAAGGGTCTTAATTGATTGCATAGGACCGCTTCATAAAACGAAAAGTGGGAATCAATATCTTTTGACTATAATGGATGTGGCTACTAGGTTTCCAGAGGTCAATATTACTGACATAATATTACAGCTAAAAAGATTGTGTGGAGTTCCTTAAATTCTTTACTAGATATGGACTACCCACAGAAATGCAATCGGATCAAATTTTACCTCAAGGTTATTCAAAGAAGTTATGGATAGCTTAGGAATAAAACAATTTAAATCAACTGCATACCATCCAGAATCGCAGGGAACGTTAGAAATCTAGCATCAGACATTGAAGACAATGTTGAGGGCTTATTGCCAAGATTATCCAGAAGATTGGGATAAAGGAATTCCATTCCTACGGTTTGTAATTAGGGATGCCCCTAATGAGTAAACCAAATTCAGTCCTTTTGAACTAATTTTTGGTCATGAGGTAAGAGGACCACTTAAATTGATTAAGGAAAAATTGGTGAGTGACCATTTGGAACTTACATTATTAGATTATGTGTCAAATTTTAGGGAACGATTAAGCAGAGCAGGGGAATTGGCTGGACAACATTTAAAAGTTGCACAACATGCGATGAAATGGGTAGCGGGCAAGAAAGCAAAAGTTTGTAGTTTTGCCAGTGGAGATAAAGTTTTAGTATTGTTACCAGTGGTAGGTGAACCTTTAAAAGCAAGGTTTTGTGGACCTTAGCAGATTGAAAGGAAATTAAGTGAGGTGAATTATATGGTTAAAAACACCAGATAGAAGGAAGACTCACCGAGTGTGTGTCATGTGAATATGCTTAAAAGGTACTTTGAAAGGGAAGGAGAGAAAAAGGAGGAGGTTTTAATGATTCTAACTCAAAAGTGACGAACCAAATCCAGATGACTTTGAATTTGACATCCCTCAAATTAAATTGGAAAATGAGGATGTTCTTAAAAACTGGGATAAGTTGTTGAGTCATGAGTCACCTTCCACAGGAAAAACGAACTGACCTGAAAGAGTTATTGATATCACATGGGCAAGTTTGTGGAGATAAGTTGGGAAGTACTAAAATGGCTAGACATGATGTAGATGTGGGAAATGCTGTTCCAATTAAACAACATCCAGACAGACTTAACCCTTTAAAATTGGCGCAAGTTAGCAAAGAAATTGAGAGTATGCTGAAAAATGGCATAATTGAAGTGGTTTGCAGCCAATGGAGCTCACCCATACGAGAGTACCGAAACCGGACGGTACCCAACGATTGTGTGTGGACTATAGAGAGGTTAATGCAGTTACAAAAATGGACTCCTTTCCTATCCCACTTGGAGGATTTCATTGGGAAGGTGAGACAATCAGCTTTTATTTCCAAACTGGATTTACTTAAAGGTTACAGGTACCTTTATCTGAAAGGGCGAAGGAGATTTCAGCTTTTGTGACTCCAGATGGTATGTACCAATTCAAAGTTATGCCATTTGGTATAAAAAACGCTCCAGCCACATTTCAACGGTTAACTAACAAATGTTTCAGGAGTACCCAATTATGCGGTGTACATCGACGCTCTGGTAATATTTAGTCAGACATGGAAAGAATATTTGAAGCATCTGATGGAGTTTTTCAATCGACTTCAGGAGGCGGGTTTGGTAATAAACCTAGCCAGAAGTGAATTTGGAAAAGCCCAAGTCACTTTCCTTTGTCATACAATTGGACAGGGTCGAATGGTCCCACGGGATGTGAAAACAAAACAAAGGTTATTGGGGAGTTTCCCTTGCTCTCGACACGAAGGGAAATAATGTGATGTCTTGCCATGAGTGGATTTTACCGGAAATTGGTGCTGAATTTTAGCAGTATGGTCGCTCCACTGACGGACTTGCTAAAGAGGGTTAGCAAATTTTAGTGGACAGCGGAATGTCAATAGGCATTTGACGGCCTGAAAGCTGTGTTAACCACTGCTCCTGTGTTGGCCATCCCAAATTACACGAAACCATTCAAAGTGGCTGTTGATGCGAATGATGCTGGCGTAGGTGCAGTGTTTCTACAAGACGACGACGAAGGGCTAGAGCGGTCTATTGGTTATTTTTCAAAGAAATTAAATAAGCATCAGAAGAAGTATTCTTTGAGCTTGGTGCTTGGTGCTGGCTTTGCAACATTTTCAAATTTATATAATCAGCAATTCGTCTGAAACAATTATATATACTGATCATAATCCATTGACGTTTTTGGAGCGAATCCAGAATAACAATGCCAGGCTGTTTCGATGGAGTTTATTGTTACAGTCATTTCATTTAAAAATAATACATGTGGCAGGATGAGAAAACGTGATAGCCGATGCTTTGTCATGAATGTGAGGAAGAGAAACAGGTTTGGTGCAGGAAGAAGAACTAAAATGGACTATATTATTATGAAAGTTTGTGTGTTTTGTTTTGTTAAAAAAAACGTACATTTACTGTCAATATTTCTTAAAGGAAAATGAAAAGGTGAAAAATGAGACGATCTTGAAGTTGATGGTTTATTTTTTTTTCTTGGGAGGAGGTGTCATGTGAGGTTTCCTTTTAGGAAAGAGTGTTTTATCAAATGTCTGCCTTGATGTCACTGTGTGGGTGGGGCTGGGCTGTGATTCTGTCTTTTACTTTTGTTTTGAGTTGGAAGCTGCTTTGTGGCTCTGAGGTTTTTTGGTTTCGTTTTCAGTTGGGAGCTGCATTCAAACAAAGAAGGTCTCTCACTCTGCATGCTAAAGAATGTCTCCAGACTATTTGATATCTTCAAAGCAATGCCTGTTTTCTGTAATTCAAACCTAGTGTTTTTGTAGAAAAAGGGTGTTTGGCTTATGGATGGTGTTAGAAAAGTTATTAAGGGCTACCCATAGAATACTGTATCTTTGGGTGGGTATTTGTGTTGGTAGTTGATAAGATGTTTACTGTGTGTTTATAAAATGTTAACAGGATTCAGAGCATTTGGGGCAGCACGGTAGCATTGTGGATAGCACAATTGCTTCACAGCTCCAGGGTCCCAGGTTCGATTCCGGCTTGGGTCACTGTCTGTGCTGAGTCTGCACATCCTCCCCGTGTGTGCGTGGGTTTCCTCCGGGTTCTCCGGTTTCCTCCCACAGTCCAAAGATGTGCAGGTTAGGTGGATTGGCCATGATGAATTGCCCTTAGTGTCCAAAATTGCCCTTAGTGTTGGGTGGGGTTACTGGGTTATGGGGATAGGGGGGAGGTGTTGACCTTGGGTAGGGTGCTCTTTCCAAGAGCCGGTGCAGACTCGATGGGCCGAATGGCCTCCTTCTGCACTGTAAATTCTATGATAGCAGAAACATTGTTTTGTTTAAAAATACTGTTGCATCACACCTGTAAAGTGGGCCCTTGTGCTCCTCATAACCAAAATCTAATAAAAGTTGTGGGTCAGGTGAACTCCATGACATACTTTGGTGTTCTCTGAACCCTGGCCCATAACATTGTCAATATAGGGGAAATTAAAATCCCCACCCACAATAACCCTGTTACTTTTGCACCTATCCAAAATCTCTCGACCAACCTGCTCCTCTATCTCTCGCTGGCAATTGCGGGGCATTAATAAACACCCAACATTGTGATTGCCTCCTTCCTGGTCCTGAGTTCTACCAAGATTGCCTCATTGTATGAGCCTTCCAAGGTATCCTCCCACAGTACGACTATAATATTCTCCTTAACCAATTATGCTACTCCCCCACCCCTTTTACATCCCCTTCCATCTCTCCTGCAGCATCTATATCCTCCAACGTTCAGCTGCCAATCCTGCCTTTCCTTTAACCATATTTCTGTGATAGCCACAGCATCATAATTCCAAGTCCTAATATGTGCTCTAAGTTCATCTGCCCTACCCGCTATACTTCTGGCATTGAAAAAAATACACGACAAACTACTGCATTTAAGCAGACAGGGTGATGTTGTTCTCTTATTTTTGTGCTGTATTTCCCCTTCAGTTTTTACACCTTCTACGCTAGCGCTCTGGTTTCCACCCCCCTGTCATACAAGTGCAAATCCTACAGAGTGGCTCTAGCAAACCTACCAGCCAGGATATTGGTGTCCCTCCAATTTAGATCGAACCCGTCCGTCTTGTACAGGTCACATCTGCCCCGGAAGAGATCCCAATGGTCCAGAAATCTGAAACCCTCTAAAGTAATGAAAACACACTGAAGGAATGTAAAACACACTGGAGGATTGTAAAACACACTGAAGGAATGTAAAACATACTGAAGGAAAGTAAAACACACTGAAGGAATGTACAACACACTGAAGGCATATAAAAGACACTAAAGTTCTGGAAAACACATCGATGGAATGTAAAACACACTGAAGGAATGTCAAACACACTGAAGGAATGTAAAACACACTGGAGGAATGTAAAACACACTGAAAGAATGTAAAATATACTGAAAGAAAGTAAAGTCTACTGAAGGAGTGGAAACCATATTGAAAGAATGTAAGTCACACTGAATGAATGGAAACACAATGAAGGACTGTAAAACAGACTCATGGAATGTAAAACACACTGAAGGAATGTAAAACACAGTCATGGAATGTAAAACACACTGGAGGACTGTAAAACACACTGAAGGAATGTAAAACACACTGGAGGAATGTAAAACACACTGAAGGAATGGAAACACACTGGAGGAATAGAAAACACAGGGAAGGGATGTAAAACGTACTGAAGGAATGGAAAACATACCGAAGGAATGGAAAACATATTGACGGAATGTAAAATATACTGAAGGACTGTAAATCACAATGAAGGAATGTAAAACATGCTGAAGGAATGTCAAACACACGGAAGGAATGAAAAACACACTCAAGGAATGAAAAACACACTCAAGGAATGTAAAAAACACTCAAGGAATGTAAAACACACTCAAGGAATGTAAAACACACTGAAGGAATGTAAAACACACTCAAGGAATGTAAAACACACTCAAGGAATGTAAAACACACTCAAGGAATGTAAAACACACTCAAGGAATGTAAAACACACTCAAGGAATGTAAAACACACTCAAGGAATGTAAAACACACTGAAGGAATGTAAAACACACTGAAGGAATGTAAAACACACTGAAGGAATGAAAACACACTGAAGGAATGTAAAACACACTCAAGGAATGTAAAACACACTCAAGGAATGTAAAACACACTGAAGGAATGAAAACACATTGAATGACTGTAACACACACCTATGGAATGTAAAACACAATGAGGGAATGTAAAACACGCTCAAGGAATGTAAAACACACTGAAGGAATGTAAAACGCAATGAAGGAATGGAAAACACACAGAACGGCTGTAAAATACACTGAATGAATAACAGAATGAACGAACGTAAAAAACACTGAAGGAATGTAAAACATACTGAACGAATGTAAAACACACTGAACGAATGTAAAACATACTGAAGGAATGTAAAACACATTGAACGAATGTAAAACACATTGATGGAATGTAAAACACACTGAAGGAATGTAAAACGCAATGAAGGAATGGAAAACACACAGAACGGCTGTAAAATACACTGAATGAATAACAGAATGAACGAACGTAAAAAACACTGAAGGAATGTAAAACATACTGAACGAATGTAAAACATACTGAACGAATGTAAAACATACTGAAGGAATGTAAAACACATTGAACGAATGTAAAACACATTGATGGAATGTAAAACACACTGAAGGAATGTAAAACGCAATGAAGGAATGGAAAACACACAGAACGGCTGTAAAATACACTGAATGAATAACAGAATGAACGAACGTAAAAAACACTGAAGGAATGTAAAACATACTGAACGAATGTAAAACATACTGATGGAATGTAAAACACACTGAAGGAATGTAAAACACATTGAACGAATGTAAAACACATTGATGGAATGTACAACACACTGAAGGAATGTAAAACACACTGAAGGAATGTAAAACATACTGATGGAATGTAAAACATACTGAAGGAATGTAAAACGCAATGAAGGAATGTAAAACACACTGAAGGAATGTAAAACATACTGAAGGAATGTAAAACATACTGAAGGAATGTAAAACACACTGAAGGTATGTAAAACATACTGATGGAATGTAAAACACACTGAAGGAATGTAAAACACACTCAAGGAATGTAAAACACACTCAAGGAATGTAAAACACACTGAAGGAATGAAAACACATTGAATGACTGTAACACACACCTATGGAATGTAAAACACAATGAGGGAATGTAAAACACGCTCAAGGAATGTAAAACACACTGAAGGAATGTAAAACGCAATGAAGGAATGGAAAACGCAATGAAGGAATGGAAAACACACAGAACGGCTGTAAAATACACTGAATGAATAACAGAATGAACGAACGTAAAAAACACTGAAGGAATGTTAAACACACTGAACGGCTGTAAAATACACTGAAGGAATGAATAACACGATGAACGAAAGTAAAACATACTGAAGGAATGTAAAACATAGTGACGGAATGTAAAACATCCTGAAGGAATGTAAACACTCAGAAGGAATGAAAAACACACTGATGGAATGTATAAGATGCTGATGGAATGTAAAACACACTGAAGGAATGAATAACAGATTGAACGAATGTAAAACACACTGAAGGAATGTAAAACATACTGAAAGAATGTAAAGCACACTGAAGGAATTTAAAACATACTGAAAGAATGTAAAACATACTGAAGGAATTTAAAACATACTGAAAGACTGTAAAAACATACTGAAAGACTGTAAAACATACTGAAAGACTGTAAAAACATATGAAGGAATGTAAAACACACTGAAGGAATGTAAAACACATTGATGGAATGTAAAACATACTGAAGGAATGTAAAACATACTGAAAGAATGTAAAACACACTGAAGGAATGTAAAACACACTGAAGGTATGTAAAACATACTGAAGGAATGTAAAACACACTGAAGGTATGTAAAACACACTGAAGGAATGTAAAACATACTGAAGGAATGTAAAACACACTGAAGGAATGTAAAACATACTGAAGGAATGTAAAACACACTGAAGGAATGTAAAACACACTGAAGGAATGTAAAACACACTGAAGGAATGTAAAACACACTGAAGGAATGTAAAACACACTGAAAGAATGTAAAACATACTGAAGGAATGTAAAACACACTGAAGGTATGTAAAACACACTGAAGGAATGTAAAACATACTGAAGGAATGTAAAACACACTGAAGGAATGTAAAACATACTGAAGGAATGTAAAACACACTGAAGGAATGTAAAACACACTGAAGGAATGTAAAACACACTGAAGGAATGTACAACACACTGAAGGAATGTAAAACACACTGAAGGAATGTAAAACACACAGAAGGAATGTAAAACACACTGAAGGAATGTACAACACATTGATGGAATGTAAAACATACTGAAGGAATGTAAAACATACTGAAGGAATGTAAAACACATTGATGGAATGTAAAACACACTGATGGAATGTAAAACATACTGAAAGAATGTAAAACACACTGAAGGAATGTAAAACACACTGAAGGAATGTAAAACACACTGAAGGAATGTAAAACACACTGAAAGAATGTAAAACATACTGAAGGAATGTAAAACATACTGAAGGAATGTAAAACACATTGATGGAATGTAAAACACATTGATGGAATGTAAAACACACTGATGGAATGTAAAACATACTGAAGGAATGTAAAACACACTGAAGGAATGTAAAACACATTGATGGAATGTAAAACACACTGATGGAATGTAAAACACACTGAAAGAATGTAAAACATACTGAAGGAATGTAAAACACACTGAAGGAATGTAAAACACACTGAAGGAATGTAAAACATACTGAAAGAATGTAAAACATACTGAAGGAATGTAAAACATACTGAAGGAATGTAAAACACACTGAAAGAATGTAAAACACAATGATGGAATGTAAAACACACTGAAAGAATGTAAAACATACTGAAGGAATGTAAAACATACTGAAGGAATGTAAAACACACTGAAAGAATGTAAAACACAATGATGGAATGTAAAACACACTGAAGGAATGTAAAACACATTGATGGAATGTAAAACATACTGAAGGAATGTAAAACACACTGAAGGAATGTAAAACACACTGAAGGAATGTAAAACACACTGAAAGAATGTAAAACATACTGAAGGAATGTAAAACATACTGAAGGAATGTAAAACACATTGATGGAATGTAAAACATACTGAAGGAATGTAAAACATACTGAAAGAATGTAAAACACACTGAAGGAATGTAAAACATACTGATGGAATGTAAAACACACTGAAGGAATGTACAACACACTGATGGAATGTAAAACATACTGAAGGAATGTACAACACACTGATGGAATGTAAAACACACTGAAGGAATGTAAAACACACTGAAGGAATGTAAAACATACTGATGGAATGTAAAACACACTGAAGGAATGTACAACACACTGATGGAATGTAAAACATACTGAAGGAATGTAAAACACACTGAAGGAATGTAAAACATACTGATGGAATGTAAAACACACTGAAGGAATGTAAAACACACTGAAGGAATGTAAAACACACTGAAGG
Organism: Scyliorhinus torazame; assembly: GCF_047496885.1. Classification (NCBI taxonomy): domain Eukaryota; kingdom Metazoa; phylum Chordata; class Chondrichthyes; order Carcharhiniformes; family Scyliorhinidae; genus Scyliorhinus; species Scyliorhinus torazame. Next base: position 340,423,726 of record NC_092709.1, on the reverse strand, counting down.
AATGTAAAACATACTGAAGGAATGTAAAACATACTGATGGAATGTAAAACACACTGAAGGAATGTAAAACACACTGATGGAATGTAAAACATACTGAAGGAATGTACAACACACTGATGGAATGTAAAACACACTGAAGGAATGTAAAACATACTGATGGAATGTAAAACACACTGAAGGAATGTAAAACATACTGAAGGAATGTACAACACACTGATGGAATGTAAAACATACTGAAGGAATGTAAAACATACTGAAGGAATGTAAAACATACTGAAGGAATGTAAAACACACTGAAGGAATGTAAAACACACTGATGGAATGTAAAACACACTGATGGAATGTAAAACACACTGAAGGAATGTAAAACACACTGAAGGAAAGTAAAACACACTGATGGAATGTAAAACACACTGATGGAATGTAAAACACACTGAAGGAATGTAAAACATACTGATGGAATGTAAAACACACTGAAGGAATGTAAAACATACTGATGGAATGTAAAACATACTGAAGGAATGTAAAACACACTGAAGGAATGTAAAACACACTGAAGGAATGTAAAACATACTGATGGAATGTAAAACATACTGAAGGAATGTAAAACACACTGAAGGAATGTAAAACACACTGAAGGAATGTAAAACATACTGAAGGAATGTAAAACACACTGAAGGAATGTAAAACACACTGAAGGAATGTAAAACACATTGATGGAATGTAAAACATACTGAAGGAATGTAAAACACACTGAAGGAATGTAAAACACACTGAAGGAATGTAAAACACACTGAAGGAATGTAAAACACACTGAAGGAATGTAAAACATACTGAAGGAATGTAAAACACACTGAAGGTATGTAAAACATACTGATGGAATGTAAAACATACTGAAGGAATGTAAACATACTGATGGAATGTAAAACACACTGAAGGAATGTAAAACACAATGAACGAATGTAAAACACACTGAAGGAATGTAAAACATACTGAAGGTATGTAAAACATACTGATGGAATGTAAAACACACTGAAGGAATGTAAACATACTGATGGAATGTAAAACACACTGAAGGAATGTAAAACATACTGATGGAATGTAAAACATAATGATGGAATGTAAAACACACTGACAGAATGTAAAACACACTGAAGGAATGTAAAACATACTGATGGAATGTAAAACATAATGATGGAATGTAAAACACACTGACAGAATGTAAAACACACTGAAGGAATGTAAAACACACTGAAGGAATGTAAAACACACTGAAGGAATGTAAAACACACTGAAGGAATGTAAAACACACTGAAGGAATGTAAAACACACTGAAGGAATGTAAAACACACTGAAGGAATGTAAAACACACTGAAGGAATGTAAAACATAATGATGGAATGTAAAACACACTGAAGGAATGTAAAACACACTGAAGGAATGTAAAACACACTGAAGGAATGTAAAACACACTGAAGGAATGTAAAACACACTGAAGGAATGTAAAACACACTGAAGGAATGTAAAACACACTGAAGGAATGTAAAACACACTGAAGGAATGTAAAACACACTGAAGGAATGTAAAACACACTGAAGGAATGTAAAACATACTGAAGGAATGTAAAACACACTGAAGGAATGTAAAACACACTGAAGGAATGTAAAACACACTGAAGGAATGTAAAACACACTGAAGGAATGTAAAACATAATGATGGAATGTAAAACACACTGAAGGAATGTAAAACACACTGAAGGAATGTAAAACACACTGAAGGAATGTAAAACACACTGAAGGAATGTAAAACACACTGAAGGAATGTAAAACACACTGAAGGAATGTAAAACACACTGAAGGAATGTAAAACACACTGAAGGAATGTAAAACACACTGAAGGAATGTAAAACACACTGAAGGAATGTAAAACATAATGATGGAATGTAAAACACACTGAAGGAATGTAAAACACACTGAAGGAATGTAAAACACACTGAAGGAATGTAAAACACACTGAAGGTATGTAAAACACACTGAAGGAATGTAAAACACACTGAAGGAATGTAAAACACACTGAAGGAATGTAAAACATAATGATGGAATGTAAAACACACTGAAGGAATGTAAAACACACTGAAGGAATGTAAAACACACTGAAGGAATGTAAAACACACTGAAGGAATGTAAAACACACTGAAGGAATGTAAAACACACTGAAGGAATGTAAAACACACTGAAGGTATGTAAAACACACTGAAGGAATGTAAAACACACTGAAGGAATGTAAAACACACTGAAGGAATGTAAAACATACTGAAGGAATGTAAAACACACTGAAGGAATGTAAAACACACTGAAGGAATGTAAAACACACTGAAGGAATTTAAAACATACTGAAGGAATGTAAAACACACTGAAGGAATGTAAAACATACTGAAGGAATGTAAAACACACTGAAGGAATGTAAAACACACTGAAGGAATGTACAACACACTGATGGAATGTAAAACATAATGATGGAATGTAAAACACACTGACAGAATGTAAAACATACTGAAAGAATGTAAAACACACTGAAAGACTGTAAAAACATACGAAGGAATGTAAAACATACTGAAGGAATTTAAAACATACTGATGGAATGTAAAACATAATGATGGAATGTAAAACACACTGACAGAATGTAAAACACACTGAAGGAATTTAAAACATACTGAAGGAATGTAAAACACACTGAAGGAATGTAAAACATACTGAAGGAATGTAAAACATACTGAAGGAATGTAAAACACACTGAAGGAATTTAAAACATACTGAAGGAATGTAAAACATACTGAAGGAATGTAAAACACACTGAAGGAATTTAAAACATACTGAAGGAATTTAAAACATACTGAAGGAATGTAAAACACACTGAAGGAATGTACAACACACAGAAGGAATGTAAAACATACTGAAGGAATGTACAACACACTGAAGGAATGTAAAACATACTGAAGGAATGTAAAACACACTGAAGGAATGTAAAACATACTGAAGGAATGTAAAACATACTGAAGGAATTTAAAACATACTGAAGGAATGTAAAACATACTGAAGGAATGTAAAACATACTGAACGAATGTACAACACACTGAAGGAATGTAAAACATACTGAAGGAATTTAAAACATACTGAAGGAATGTAAAACATACTGAAGGAATGTAAAACATACTGAAGGAATGTACAACACACTGAAGGAATGTAAAACACACTGAAGGAATGTAAAACATACTGAAGGAATGTAAAACATACTGAAGGAATGTACAACACACAGAAGGAATGTAAAACATACTGAAGGAATGTAAAACACACTGAAGGAATGTAAAACATACTGAAGGAATGTAAAACACACTGAAGGAATGTACAACACACTGAAGGAATGTAAAACACACTGAAGTAATGTAAAACATACTGAAGGAATGTAAAACATACTGAAGGAATGTAAAACACACTGAAGGAATGTAAAACATACTGAAGGAATGTAAAACACACTGAAGGAATGTACAACACACTGAAGGAATGTAAAACACACTGAAGGAATGTAAAACATACTGAAGGAATGTAAAACATACTGAAGGAATGTAAAACACACTGAAGGAATGTACAACACACTGAAGGAATGTAAAACACACTGAAGGAATGTAAAACATACTGAAGGAATGTAAAACATACTGAAGGAATGTACAACACACAGAAGGAATGTAAAACATACTGAAGGAATGTAAAACACACTGAAGGAATGTAAAACATACTGAAGGAATGTAAAACACACTGAAGGAATGTACAACACACTGAAGGAATGTAAAACACACTGAAGGAATGTAAAACATACTGAAGGAATGTAAAACATACTGAAGGAATGTAAAACACACTGAAGGAATTTAAAACACACTGAAGGAATGTAAAACACACTGAAGGAATGTAAAACATACTGAAGGAATGTAAAACACACTGAAGGAATTTAAAACACACTGAAGGAATGTAAAACACACTGAAGGAATGTAAAACATACTGAAGGAATGTACAACACACAGAAGGAATGTAAAACATACTGAAGGAATGTAAAACACACTGAAGGAATGTAAAACACACTGAAGGAATGTAAAACACACTGAAGGAATTTAAAACACACTGAAGTAATGTAAAACATACTGAAGGAATGTAAAACATACTGAAGGAATGTAAAACACACTGAAGGAATGTAAAACATACTGAAGGAATGTAAAACACACTGAAGGAATGTACAACACACTGAAGGAATGTAAAACACACTGAAGGAATGTAAAACATACTGAAGGAATGTAAAACATACTGAAGGAATGTAAAACACACTGAAGGAATGTACAACACACTGAAGGAATGTAAAACACACTGAAGGAATGTAAAACATACTGAAGGAATGTAAAACATACTGAAGGAATGTACAACACACAGAAGGAATGTAAAACATACTGAAGGAATGTAAAACACACTGAAGGAATGTAAAACATACTGAAGGAATGTAAAACACACTGAAGGAATGTACAACACACTGAAGGAATGTAAAACACACTGAAGGAATGTAAAACATACTGAAGGAATGTAAAACATACTGAAGGAATGTAAAACACACTGAAGGAATTTAAAACACACTGAAGGAATGTAAAACACACTGAAGGAATGTAAAACATACTGAAGGAATGTAAAACACACTGAAGGAATTTAAAACACACTGAAGGAATGTAAAACACACTGAAGGAATGTAAAACATACTGAAGGAATGTACAACACACAGAAGGAATGTAAAACATACTGAAGGAATGTAAAACACACTGAAGGAATGTAAAACACACTGAAGGAATGTAAAACACACTGAAGGAATTTAAAACACACTGAAGGAATGTAAAACACACTGAAGGAATGTAAAACATACTGAAGGAATGTACAACACACTGAAGGAATGTAAAACACACTGAAGGAATGTAAAACATACTGAAGGAATGTAAAACATACTGAAGGAATGTAAAACACACTGAAGGAATGTAAAACACACTGAAGGAATGTAAAACATACTGAAGGAATGTACAACACACTGAAGGAATGTAAAACACACTGAAGGAATGTAAAACATACTGAAGGAATGTAAAACATACTGAAGGAATGTAAAACACACTGAAGGAATGTAAAACACACTGAAGGAATGTAAAACACACTGAAGGAATGTAAAACATACTGAAGGAATGTACAACACACTGAAGGAATGTAAAACACACTGAAGGAATGTAAAACATACTGAAGGAATGTAAAACATACTGAAGGAATGTAAAACACACTGAAGGAATGTAAAACATACTGAAGGAATGTAAAACATACTGAAGGAATGTAAAACACACTGAAGGAATGTAAAACATACTGAAGGAATGTAAAACATACTGAAGGAATGTAAAACACACTGAAGGAATGTAAAACACACTGAAGGAATTTAAAACATACTGAAGGAATGTACAACACACTGAAGGAATGTAAAACACACTGAAGGAATGTAAAACATACTGAAGGAATGTAAAACATACTGAAGGAATGTAAAACATACTGAAGGAATGTAAAACACACTGAAGGAATGTAAAACATACTGAAGGAATGTAAAACATACTGAAGGAATGTAAAACACACTGAAGGAATGTAAAACACACTGAAGGAATTTAAAACATACTGAAGGAATGTACAACACACTGAAGGAATGTAAAACACACTGAAGGAATGTAAAACACACTGAAGGAATGTAAAACACACTGAAGGAATGTAACACACACTGAAGGAATTTAAAACATACTGAAGGAATGTACAACTCACTGAAGGAATGTAAAACACACTGAAGGAATGTAAAACATACTGAAGGAATGTAAAACATACTGAAGGAATGTAAAACACACTGAAGGAATGTAAAACACACTGAAGGAATTTAAAACACACTGAAGGAATGTAAAACATACTGAAGGAATGTAAAACACACTGAAGGAATGTAAAACATACTGAAGGAATGTAAAACACACTGAAGGAATTTAAAACACACTGAAGGAATGTAAAACACACTGAAGGAATGTAAAACACACTGAAGGAATGTACAACACACAGAAGGAATGTAAAACATACTGAAGGAATGTAAAACACACTGAAGGAATGTAAAACATACTGAAGGAATGTACAACACACAGAAGGAATGTAAAACATACTGAAGGAATGTAAAACACACTGAAGGAATGTAAAACACACTGAAGGAATGTAAAACATACTGAAGGAATGTAAAACATACTGAAGGAATGTACAACACACAGAAGGAATGTAAAACATACTGAAGGAATGTAAAACACACTGAAGGAATGTAAAACACACTGAAGGAATTTAAAACATACTGAAGGAATGTAAAACATACTGAAGGAATGTAAAACACACTGAAGGAATTTAAAACACACTGAAGGAATGTAAAACACACTGAAGGAATGTAAAACACACTGAAGGAATGTACAACACACAGAAGGAATGTAAAACATACTGAAGGAATGTAAAACACACTGAAGGAATGTAAAACATACTGAAGGAATGTACAACACACAGAAGGAATGTAAAACATACTGAAGGAATGTAAAACACACTGAAGGAATGTAAAACACACTGAAGGAATGTAAAACATACTGAAGGAATGTAAAACATACTGAAGGAATGTACAACACACAGAAGGAATGTAAAACATACTGAAGGAATGTAAAACACACTGAAGGAATGTAAAACACACTGAAGGAATTTAAAACACACTGAAGGAATGTAAAACATACTGAAGGAATTTAAAACATACTGATGGAATGTAAAACACACTGAAGGAATGTAAAACATACTGAAGGAATGTAAAACATACTGAAGGAATGTAAAACACACTGAAGGAATTTAAAACACACTGAAGGAATGTAAAACACACTGAAGGAATGTAAAACACACTGAAGGAATTTAAAACACACTGAAGGAATGTAAAACATACTGAAGGAATGTACAACACACTGAAGGAATGTAAAACATACTGAAGGAATGTAAAACACACTGAAGGAATTTAAAACACACTGAAGGAATGTAAAACACACTGAAGGAATGTAAAGCATACTGAAGGAATGTAAAACACACTGAAGGAATGTAAAACATACTGAAGGAATGTAAAACACACTGAAGGAATGTAAAACATACTGAAGGAATGTACAACACACTGAAGGAATGTAAAACATACTGAAGGAATTTAAAACATACTGAAGGAATGTAAAACATACTGAAGGAATGTAAAACACACTGAAGGAATATAAAACACACTGAAGGAATTTAAAACACACTGAAGGAATGTAAAGCATACTGAAGGAATGTAAAACACACTGAAGGAATGTAAAACATACTGAAGGAATGTAAAACACACTGAAGGAATTTAAAACACACTGAAGGAATGTAAAACATACTGAAGGAATGTAAAACATACTGAAGGAATGTACAACACACAGAAGGAATGTAAAACATACTGAAGGAATGTAAAACACACTGAAGGAATGTAAAACACACTGAAGGAATTTAAAACATACTGAAGGAATGTAAAACACACTGAAGGAATGTAAAACACACTGAAGGAATGTAAAACACACTGAAGGAATGTAAAACATACTGAAGGAATGTAAAACATACTGAAGGAATGTACAACACACAGAAGGAATGTAAAACATACTGAAGGAATGTAAAACACACTGAAGGAATGTAAAACATACTGAAGGAATGTAAAACATACTGAAGGAATGTACAACACACAGAAGGAATGTAAAACACACTGAAGGAATGTAAAACACACTGAAGGAATGTAAAACATACTGAAGGAATGTAAAACATACTGAAGGAATGTAAAACATACTGAAGGAATGTACAACACACAGAAGGAATGTAAAACACACTGAAGGAATGTAAAACACACTGAAGGAATGTAAAACACACTGAAGGAATGTAAAACATACTGAAGGAATGTAAAACATACTGAAGGAATGTACAACACACAGAAGGAATGTAAAACATACTGAAGGAATGTAAAACACACTGAAGGAATGTAAAACACACTGAAGGAATGTAAAACATACTGAAGGAATGTAAAACATACTGAAGGAATGTACAACACACAGAAGGAATGTAAAACATACTGAAGGAATGTAAAACACACTGAAGGAATGTAAAACACACTGAAGGAATTTAAAACATACTGAAGGAATGTAAAACACACTGAAGGAATTTAAAACACACTGAAGGAATGTAAAACATACTGAAGGAATGTAAAACATACTGAAGGAATGTAAAACACACTGAAGGAATTTAAAACACACTGAAGGAATGTAAAACATACTGAAGGAATGTAAAACATACTGAAGGAATGTAAAACACACTGAAGGAATTTAAAACACACTGAAGGAATTTAAAACATACTGAAGGAATGTAAAACACACTGAAGGAATGTAAAACACACTGAAGGAATGTACAACACACTGAAGGAATGTAAAACACACTGAAGGAATGTAAAACACACTGAAGGAATATAAAACACACTGAAGGAATTTAAAACACACTGAAGGAATGTAAAGCATACTGAAGGAATGTAAAACACACTGAAGGAATGTAAAACATACTGAAGGAATGTAAAACACACTGAAGGAATTTAAAACACACTGAAGGAATGTAAAACATACTGAAGGAATGTAAAACATACTGAAGGAATGTACAACACACAGAAGGAATGTAAAACATACTGAAGGAATGTAAAACACACTGAAGGAATGTAAAACACACTGAAGGAATTTAAAACATACTGAAGGAATGTAAAACACACTGAAGGAATGTAAAACACACTGAAGGAATGTAAAACACACTGAAGGAATGTAAAACATACTGAAGGAATGTAAAACATACTGAAGGAATGTACAACACACAGAAGGAATGTAAAACATACTGAAGGAATGTAAAACACACTGAAGGAATGTAAAACATACTGAAGGAATGTAAAACATACTGAAGGAATGTACAACACACAGAAGGAATGTAAAACACACTGAAGGAATGTAAAACACACTGAAGGAATGTAAAACATACTGAAGGAATGTAAAACATACTGAAGGAATGTAAAACATACTGAAGGAATGTACAACACACAGAAGGAATGTAAAACACACTGAAGGAATGTAAAACACACTGAAGGAATGTAAAACACACTGAAGGAATGTAAAACATACTGAAGGAATGTAAAACATACTGAAGGAATGTACAACACACAGAAGGAATGTAAAACATACTGAAGGAATGTAAAACACACTGAAGGAATGTAAAACACACTGAAGGAATGTAAAACATACTGAAGGAATGTAAAACATACTGAAGGAATGTACAACACACAGAAGGAATGTAAAACATACTGAAGGAATGTAAAACACACTGAAGGAATGTAAAACACACTGAAGGAATTTAAAACATACTGAAGGAATGTAAAACACACTGAAGGAATTTAAAACACACTGAAGGAATGTAAAACATACTGAAGGAATGTAAAACATACTGAAGGAATGTAAAACACACTGAAGGAATTTAAAACACACTGAAGGAATGTAAAACATACTGAAGGAATGTAAAACATACTGAAGGAATGTAAAACACACTGAAGGAATTTAAAACACACTGAAGGAATTTAAAACATACTGAAGGAATGTAAAACACACTGAAGGAATGTAAAACACACTGAAGGAATGTACAACACACTGAAGGAATGTAAAACACACTGAAGGAATGTAAAACATACTGAAGGAATGTAAAACATACTGAAGGAATGTAAAACATACTGAAGGAATGTAAAACACACTGAAGGAATTTAAAACACACTGAAGGAATGTAAAACACACTGAAGGAATTTAAAACACACTGAAGGAATGTAAAACATACTGAAGGAATGTAAAACACACTGAAGGAATGTAAAACACACTGAAGGAATTTAAAACACACTGAAGGAATGTAAAACACACTGAAGGAATTTAAAACACACTGAAGGAATGTAAAACACACTGAAGGAATTTAAAACATACTGAAGGAATGTAAAACACACTGAAGGAATGTAAAACACACTGAAGGAATGTAAAACACACTGAAGGAATGTAAAACACACTGAAGGAATGTACAACACACTGAAGGAATGTAAAACACACTGAAGGAATGTAAAACACACTGAAGGAATGTAAAACACACTGAAGGAATGTACAACACACTGAAGGAATGTACAACACACTGAAGGAATGTAAAACACACTGAAGGAATGTAAAACACACTGAAGGAATTTAAAACATACTGAAGGAATGTAAAACACACTGAAGGAATGTAAAACACACTGAAGGAATGTAAAACACACTGAAGGAATGTACAACACACTGAAGGAATGTAAAACACACTGAAGGAATGTAAAACACACTGAAGGAATTTAAAACATACTGAAGGAATGTAAAACACACTGAAGGAATGTAAAACACACTGAAGGAATGTAAAACACACTTAAGGAATGTACAACACACTGAAGGAATGTAAAACACACTGAAGGAATGTAAAACATACTGAAGGAATTTAAAACATACTGAAGGAATGTACAACACACTGAAGGAATGTAAAACACACTGAAGGAATGTACAACACACTGAAGGAATGTAAAACACATTGAAGGAATGTAAAACACACTGAAGGAATGTAAAACACACTGAAGGAATGTACAACACACTGAAGGAATGTAAAACACACTGAAGGAATGTAAAACATACTGAAGGAATGTAAAACATACTGAAGGAATGTAAAACACACTGAAGGAATTTAAAACACACTGAAGGAATGTAAAACATACTGAAGGAATGTAAAACACACTGAAGGAATTTAAAACACACTGAAGGAATGTAAAACATACTGAAGGAATGTAAAACATACTGAAGGAATGTACAACACACAGAAGGAATGTAAAACATACTGAAGGAATGTAAAACACACTGACAGAATGTAAAACACACTGAAGGAATGTAAAACATACTGAAGGAATGTAAAACATACTGAAGGAATGTAAAACACACTGAAGGAATGTAAAACACACTGAAGGAATGTAAAACATACTGAAGGAATGTAAAACATACTGAAGGAATGTAAAACACACTGAAGGAATGTAAAACACACTGAAGGAATGTAAAACACACTGAAGGAATGTAAAACACACTGAAGGAATGTAAAACATACTGAAGGAATGTAAAACATACTGAAGGAATGTAAAACATACTGAAGGAATGTAAAACACACAGAAGGAATGTAAAACACACTGAAGGAATGTAAAACATACTGAAGGAATGTAAAACATACTGAAGGAATGTAAAACACACAGAAGGAATGTAAAACACACTGAAGGAATGTAAAACATACTGAAGGAATGTAAAACACACTGAAGGAATGTAAAACATACTGAAGGAATGTAAAACATACTGAAGGAATGTAAATCACACTGAAGGAATGTAAAACATACTGAAGGAATGTAAAACATACTGAAGGAATGTAAAACACACTGAAGGAATGTAAAACATACTGAAGGAATGTAAAACACACTGAAGGAATGTAAAACACACTGAAGGAATGTAAAACATACTGAAGGAATGTAAAACATACTGAAGGAATGTAAAACACACAGAAGGAATGTAAAACACACTGAAGGAATGTAAAACATACTGAAGGAATGTAAAACATACTGAAGGAATGTAAAACACACTGACAGAATGTAAAACACACTGAAGGAATTTAAAACACACTGAAGGAATGTAAAACATACTGAAGGAATGTAAAACATACTGAAGGAATGTACAACACACAGAAGGAATGTAAAACATACTGAAGGAATGTAAAACACACTGAAGGAATGTAAAACATACTGAAGGAATGTAAAACATACTGATGGAATGTAAAACATACTGAAGGAATGTAAAACACACTGAAGGAATGTAAAACATACTGAAGGAATGTAAAACACACTGAAGGAATGTAAAACACACTGAAGGAATGTAAAACATACTGAAGGAATGTAAAACACACTGAAGGAATGTAAAACATACTGAAGGAATTTAAAACATACTGAAGGAATGTAAAACATACTGAAGGAATGTAAAACACACTGAAGGAATGTAAAACATACTGAAGGAATGTAAAACATACTGAAGGAATGTACAACACACAGAAGGAATGTAAAACATACTGAAGGAATGTACAACACACTGAAGGAATTTAAAACATACTGAAGGAATGTAAAACATACTGAAGGAATGTAAAACACACTGAAGGAATGTACAACACACTGAAGGAATTTAAAACATACTGAAGGAATGTAAAACATACTGAAGGAATGTACAACACACTGAAGGAATGTAAAACATACTGAAGGAATGTACAACACACTGAAGGAATTTAAAACATACTGAAGGAATGTAAAACATACTGAAGGAATGTAAAACACACTGAAGGAATGTACAACACACTGAAGGAATTTAAAACACACTGAAGGAATTTAAAACATACTGAAGGAATGTACAACACACAGAAGGAATGTAAAACATACTGAAGGAATTTAAAACATACTGAAGGAATTTAAAACATACTGAAGGAATGTACAACACACAGAAGGAATGTAAAACATACTGAAGGAATGTACAACACACAGAAGGAATGTAAAACATACTGAAGGAATGTAAAACATACTGAAGGAATGTACAACACACAGAAGGAATGTAAAACATACTGAAGGAATGTACAACACACTGAAGGAATTTAAAACATACTGAAGGAATGTACAACACACTGAAGGAATTTAAAACATACTGAAGGAATGTACAACACACAGAAGGAATGTAAAACATACTGAAGGAATGTACAACACACTGAAGGAATTTAAAACATACTGAAGGAATGTACAACACACTGAAGGAATTTAAAACATACTGAAGGAATGTACAACACACAGAAGGAATGTAAAACATACTGAAGGAATGTACAACACACTGAAGGAATTTAAAACATACTGAAGGAATGTACAACACACTGAAGGAATTTAAAACATACTGAAGGAATGTAAAACATACTGAAGGAATGTAAAACACACTGAAGGAATGTAAAACACACTGAAGGAATGTAAAACATACTGAAGGAATGTACAACACACTGAAGGAATTTAAAACATACTGAAGGAATGTAAAACACACTGAAGGAATGTAAAACACACTGAAGGAATGTAAAACACACTGAAGGAATGTAAAACACACTGAAGGAATGTAAAACACACTGAAGGAATTTAAAACATACTGAAGGAATGTAAAACACACTGAAGGAATGTAAAACACACTGAAGGAATGTAAAACATACTGAAGGAATGTAAAACACACTGAAGGAATGTAAAACACACTGAAGGAATGTAAAACACACTGAAGGAATGTAAAACACACTGAAGGAATTTTAAAACACACTGAAGGAATGTAAAACACACTGAAGGAATGTAAAACACACTGAAGGAATGTAAAACACACTGAAGGAATGTAAAACACACTGAAGAAATGTAAAACACACTGAAGGAATGTAAAACACACTGAAGGAATGTACAACACACTGAAGGAATGTAAAACACACTGAAGGAATGTAAAACACACTGAAGGAATGTAAAACACACTGAAGGAATGTAAAACACACTGAAGGAATGTAAAACACACTGAAGGAATGTAAAACACACTGAAGGAATGTAAAACACACTGAAGGAATGTAAAACACACTGAAGGAATGTAAAACACACTGAAGGAATGTAAAACACACTGAAGAAATGTAAAACACACTGAAGGAATGTAAAACACACTGAAGGAATGTACAACACACTGAAGGAATTTAAAACATACTGAAGGAATGTAAAACATACTGAAGGAATGTAAAACACACTGAAGGAATGTAAAACACACTGAAGGAATGTAAAACACACTGAAGGAATGTACAACACACTGAAGGAATTTAAAACATACTGAAGGAATGTAAAACACACTGAAGGAATGTAAAACATACTGAAGGAATGTAAAACACACTGAAGGAATGTAAAACATACTGAAGGAATGTAAAACACACTGAAGGAATGTAAAACATACTGAAGGAATGTAAAACACACTGAAGGAATGTAAAACATACTGAAGGAATTTAAAACATACTGAAAGACTGTAAAAACATACGAAGGAATGTAAAACACACTGAAGGAATGTAAAACATACTGAAGGAATGTAAAACACACTGAAGGAATGTAAAACACACTGAAGGAATGTAAAACACACTGAAGGAATGTAAAACACACTGAAGGAATGTAAAACATACTGAAGGAATTTAAAACATACTGAAAGACTGTAAAAACATACGAAGGAATGTAAAACACACTGAAGGAATGTAAAACATACTGAAGGAATGTAAAACATACTGAAGGAATGTAAAACACACTGAAGGAATGTAAAACATACTGAAGGAATGTAAAACACACTGAAGGAATGTAAAACACACTGAAGGAATGTAAAACATACTGAAGGAATTTAAAACATACTGAAAGACTGTAAAAACATACGAAGGAATGTAAAACACACTGAAGGAATGTAAAACACACTGAAGAAATGTAAAACACACTGAAGGAATGTAAAACACACTGAAGGAATGTAAAACGCACTGAAGGGATGTAAAACATACTGAAGGAATGTAAAACATACTGAAGGAATGTAAAACACACTGAAGGAATGTAAAACATACTGAAGGAATGTAAAACACACTGAAGGAATGTAAAACACACTGAAGGAATGTAAAACACACTGAAGGAATGTAAAACATACTGAAGGAATGTAAAACACACTGAAGGAATGTAAAACATACTGAAGGAATTTAAAACATACTGAAAGACTGTAAAAACATACGAAGGAATGTAAAACACACTGAAGGAATGTAAAACACACTGAAGAAATGTAAAACACACTGAAGGAATGTAAAACACACTGAAGGAATGTACAACACACTGAAGGAATTTAAAACATACTGAAGGAATGTAAAACATACTGAAGGAATGTAAAACACACTGAAGGAATGTAAAACACACTGAAGGAATGTAAAACACACTGAAGGAATTTAAAACATACTGAAGGAATGTAAAACATACTGAAGGAATGTAAAACACACTGAAGGAATGTAAAACATACTGAAGGAATGTAAAACACACTGAAGGAATGTAAAACACACTGAAGGAATGTAAAGCACACTGAAGGAATGTAAAACACACTGAAGGAATGTAAAACACACTGAAGGAATGTAAAACATACTGAAGGAATGTAAAACACACTGAAGGAATGTAAAACACACTGAAGGAATGTAAAACACACTGAAGGAATGTAAAACACACTGAAGGAATGTAAAACATACTGAAGGAATGTAAAACACACTGAAGGATGTAAAACACACTGAAGGGATGGACAACACACTGAAGGAATGGAAAACACACTGAAGGAATGTAAAACACACTGAAGGAATGTAAAACACACTGAAGGAATGTAAAACATACTGAAGGAATGTAAAACATACTGAAGGAATGTAAAACATACTGAAGGAATGTAGAACACACTGAAGGAATGTAAAACACACTGAAGGAATGTAAAACATACTGAAGGAATTTAAAACATACTGAAAGACTGTAAAAACATACGAAGGAATGTAAAACACACTGAAGGAATGTAAAACACACTGAAGGAATGTAAAACACACTGAAGGAATGTAAAACACACTGAAGGAATGTAAAACATACTGAAGGAATGTAAAACGCAATGAAGGAATGTAAAACACACTGAAGGAATGTAAAACGCAATGAAGGAATGTAAAACATACTGAAGGAATGTAAAACACACTGAAGGAATGTACAACACACTGAAGGAATTTAAAACATACTGAAGGAATGTAAAACACACTGAAGGAATGTAAAGCACACTGAAGGAATGTAAAACATACTGAAGGAATGTAAAACGCAATGAAGGAATGTAAAACACACTGAAGGAATGTAAAGCACACTGAAGGAATGTAAAACATACTGAAGGAATGTAAAACGCAATGAAGGAATGTAAAACACACTGAAGGAATGTAAAACATACTGAAGGAATGTAAAACACACTGAAGGAATGTAAAACATACTGAAGGAATGTAAAACGCAATGAAGGAATGTAAAACACACTGAAGGAATGTAAAACATACTGAAGGAATGTACAACACACTGAAGGAATTTAAAACATACTGAAGGAATGTAAACATACTGATGGAATGTAAAACACACTGAAGGAATGTAAAACATACTGAAGGAATGTAAAACATACTGAAGGTATGTAAAACATACTGAAGGTATGTAAAAGACACTGAAGGAATTTAAAACATACTGAAGGAATGTAAAACACACTGAAGGAATGTAAAACATACTGAAGGTATGTAAAACATACTGAAGGAATGTAAAACATACTGAAGGAATGTACAACACACTGAAGGAATGTAAAACACACTGAAGGTATGTAAAACACACTGAAGGAATGTAAACATACTGATGGAATGTAAAACACACTGAAGGAATGTAAAACATACTGAAGGTATGTAAAACATACTGAAGGAATTTAAAACATACTGAAGGAATGTAAACATACTGATGGAATGTAAAACACACTGAAGGTATGTAAAACATACTGAAGGAATTTAAAACATACTGAAGGAATGTAAAACACACTGAAGGAATGTAAACATACTGAAGGAATGTAAACATACTGATGGAATGTAAAACACACTGAAGGAATGTAAAACATACTGAAGGTATGTAAAACATACTGAAGGAATTTAAAACACACTGAAGGAATGTAAAACACACTGAAGGAATGTAAACATACTGATGGAATGTAAAACACACTGAAGGAATGTAAAACACACTGAAGGAATGTAAAACACACTGAAGGAATGTAAAAGATACTGAAGGTATGTAAAACATACTGAAGGAATTTAAAACACACTGAAGGAATGTAAAACACACTGAAGGAATGTAAACATACTGATGGAATGTAAAACATACTGAAGGAATGTAAAACACACTGAAGGAATGTAAACATACTGAAGGAATTTAAAACATACTGAAGGAATTTAAAACATACTGAAGGAATGTAAACATACTGATGGAATGTAAAACACACTGAAGGAATGTAAAACATACTGAAGGAATGTAAAACATACTGAAGGTATGTAAAACATACTGAAGGAATTTAAAACATACTGAAGGAATGTAAAACACACTGAAGGAATTTAAAACATACTGAAGGAATGTAAACATACTGAAGGAATTTAAAACATACTGAAGGAATGTAAAACATACTGAAGGAATTTAAAACATACTGAAGGAATGTAAACATACTGAAGGAATGTAAACATACTGAAGGAATTTAAAACATACTGAAGGAATGTAAAACATACTGAAGGAATTTAAAACATACTGAAGGAATGTAAACATACTGAAGGAATTTAAAACATACTGAAGGAATGTAAACATACTGAAGGAATTTAAAACATACTGAAGGAATGTAAAACATACTGAAGGAATTTAAAACATACTGAAGGAATGTAAAACACACTGAAGGAATTTAAAACATACTGAAGGAATGTAAAACATACTGAAGGAATTTAAAACATACTGAAGGAATGTAAAACACACTGAAGGTATGTAAAACACACTGAAGGAATGTAAAACATACTGAAGGAATGTAAAACATACTGAAGGAATGTAAAACATACTGAAGGAATTTAAAACATACTGAAGGAATGTAAAACATACTGAAGGAATGTAAAACATACTGAAGGAATGTAAAACATACTGAAGAAATGTAAAACACACTGAAGGAATGTAAAACACACTGAAGGTATGTAAAACACACTGAAGGAATGTAAAACATACTGAAGAAATGTAAAACACACTGAAGGAATGTAAAACACACTGAAGGTATGTAAAACACACTGAAGGAATGTAAAACATACTGAAGGAATGTAAAACATACTGAAGGAATGTAAAACATACTGAAGGAATTTAAAACATACTGAAGGAATGTAAAACATACTGAAGGAATGTAAAACATACTGAAGGAATGTAAACATACTGAAGGAATGTAAAACATACTGAAGGAATGTAAAACATACTGAAGGAATGTAAAACATACTGAAGGAATGTAAAACATACTGAAGGTATGTAAAACACACTGAAGGAATGTAAAACATACTGAAGGAATGTAAAACATACTGAAGGAATGTAAAACATACTGAAGGAATTTAAAACATACTGAAGGAATGTAAAACATACTGAAGGAATGTAAAACATACTGAAGGAATGTAAAACATACTGAAGGAATGTAAACATACTGATGGAATGTAAAACACACTGAAGGAATGTAAAACATACTGAAGGAATGTAAAACATACTGAAGGAATTTAAAACATACTGAAGGAATGTAAACATACTGAAGGAATTTAAAACATACTGAAGGAATGTAAAACATACTGAAGGAATTTAAAACATACTGAAGGAATGTAAAACAAACTGAAGGAATGTAAAACATACTGAAGGAATGTAAAACATACTGAAGGAATGTAAAACATACTGAAGGTATGTAAAACATACTGAAGGAATGTAAAACATACTGAAGGAATGTAAAACATACTGAAGGTATGTAAAACACACTGAAGGAATGTAAAACATACTGAAGGAATGTAAAACATACTGAAGGAATGTAAAACATACTGAAGGAATTTAAAACATACTGAAGGAATGTAAAACATACTGAAGGAATGTAAAACATACTGAAGGAATGTAAAACATACTGAAGGAATGTAAAACATACTGAAGGAATGTAAAACACACTGAATGAATGTAAAACACACTGAAGGAATGTAAACATACTGATGGAATGTAAAACACACTGAAGGAATTTAAAACATACTGAAGGTATGTAAAACATACTGAAGGAATGTAAAACATACTGAAGGAATGTAAAACATACTGAAGGTATGTAAAACATACTGAAGGAATGTAAAACATACTGAAGGAATGTAAAACATACTGAAGGAATGTAAAACATACTGAAGGTATGTAAAACACACTGAAGGAATGTAAAACATACTGAAGGAATGTAAAACATACTGAAGGAATGTAAAACATACTGAAGGAATTTAAAACATACTGAAGGAATGTAAAACATACTGAAGGAATGTAAAACATACTGAAGGAATGTAAAACATACTGAAGGAATGTAAACATACTGATGGAATGTAAAACACACTGAAGGAATTTAAAACATACTGAAGGAATGTAAAACATACTGAAGGAATGTAAAACATACTGAAGGAATGTAAAACATACTGAAGGAATTTAAAACACACTGAAGGAATGTAAAACATACTGAAGGAATGTAAAACATACTGAAGGTATGTAAAACACACTGAAGGAATGTAAAACATACTGAAGGAATGTAAAACATACTGAAGGAATGTAAAACATACTGAAGGAATTTAAAACATACTGAAGGAATGTAAAACATACTGAAGGAATGTAAAACATACTGAAGGAATGTAAAACATACTGAAGGAATGTAAAACATACTGAAGGAATGTAAAACATACTGAAGGAATGTAAAACATACTGAAGGAATGTAAAACATACTGAAGGAATTTAAAACATACTGAAGGAATGTAAACATACTGAAGGAATTTAAAACATACTGAAGGAATGTAAAACATACTGAAGGAATTTAAAACATACTGAAGGAATGTAAAACATACTGAAGGAATGTAAAACACACTGAAGGAATGTAAAACATACTGAAGGAATGTAAAACATACTGAAGGAATTTAAAACATACTGAAGGAATGTAAAACATACTGAAGGAATGTAAATCATACTGAAGGAATGTAAAACATACTGAAGGAATGTAAAACACACTGAAGGAATGTAAAACATACTGAAGGAATGTAAAACACACTGAAGGAATGTAAAACACACTGAAGGAATGTAAAACACACTGAAGGAATGTAAAACATACTGAAGGAATGTAAAACACACTGAAGGAATGTAAAACATACTGAAGGAATGTAAAACATACTGAAGGAATGTAAAACACACTGAAGGAATGTAAAACATACTGATGGAATGTAAAACACACTGAAGGAATGTAAAACATACTGAAGGAATGTAAAACATACTGAAGGTATGTAAAACATACTGAAGGAATTTAAAACATACTGAAGGAATGTAAAACATACTGATGGAATGTAAACATACTGAAGGAATTTAAAACATACTGAAGGAATGTAAAACATACTGAAGGAATGTAAAACATACTGAAGGAATTTAAAACATACTGAAGGAATGTAAAACATACTGATGGAATGTAAAACACACTGAAGGAATGTAAAACATACTGAAGGAATGTAAAACATACTGAAGGTATGTAAAACATACTGAAGGAATTTAAAACATACTGAAGGAATGTAAACATACTGATGGAATGTAAAACACACTGAAGGAATGTAAAACATACTGAAGGAATTTAAAACATACTGAAGGAATGTAAAACATACTGAAGGAATTTAAAACATACTGAAGGAATGTAAACATACTGATGGAATGTAAAACACACTGAAGGAATGTAAAACATACTGAAGGAATGTAAAACATACTGAAGGAATGTAAAACACACTGAAGGAATTTAAAACATACTGAAGGAATGTAAAACACACTGAAGGAATGTAAACACACTGAAGGAATGTAAAACACACAGAAGGAATGTAAAACACACTGAAGGAATGTAAAACATACTGAAGGAATTTAAAACATACTGAAGGAATGTAAACATACTGATGGAATGTAAAACATACTGAAGGAATTTAAAACATACTGAAGGAATGTAAACATACTGATGGAATGTAAAACACACTGAAGGAATGTAAAACATACTGAAGGAATGTAAAACATACTGAAGGAATGTAAAACACACTGAAGGAATGTAAAACACACTGAAGGAATTTAAAACATACTGAAGGAATGTAAAACATACTGAAGGAATTTAAAACATACTGAAGGAATGTAAACATACTGATGGAATGTAAAACACACTGAAGGAATGTAAAACATACTGAAGGAATGTAAAACATACTGAAGGAATTTAAAACATACTGAAGGAATTTAAAACA
Organism: Scyliorhinus torazame; assembly: GCF_047496885.1. Taxonomy (NCBI): domain Eukaryota; kingdom Metazoa; phylum Chordata; class Chondrichthyes; order Carcharhiniformes; family Scyliorhinidae; genus Scyliorhinus; species Scyliorhinus torazame. The sequence continues at coordinate 340,402,344 of NC_092709.1, read as the reverse complement.
TACTGAAGGAATGTAAACATACTGAAGGTATGTAAAACATACTGAAGGAATTTAAAACATACTGAAGGAATGTAAAACATACTGAAGGAATTTAAAACATACTGAAGGAATGTAAACATACTGATGGAATGTAAAACACACTGAAGGAATGTAAAACATACTGAAGGAATTTAAAACATACTGAAGGAATGTAAAACATACTGAAGGAATTTAAAACATACTGAAGGAATGTAAACATACTGATGGAATGTAAAACACACTGAAGGAATGTAAAACATACTGAAGGTATGTAAAACATACTGAAGGAATTTAAAACATACTGAAGGAATGTAAAACATACTGAAGGAATTTAAAACATACTGAAGGAATGTAAACATACTGATGGAATGTAAAACACACTGAAGGAATGTAAAACATACTGAAGGTATGTAAAACACACTGAAGGAATTTAAAACATACTGAAGGAATGTAAACATACTGATGGAATGTAAAACACACTGAAGGAATGTAAACATACTGAAGGAATTTAAAACATACTGAAGGAATGTAAACATACTGATGGAATGTAAAACATACTGAAGGAATGTAAAACATACTGAAGGAATTTAAAACATACTGAAGGAATGTAAACATACTGATGGAATGTAAAACACACTGAAGGAATGTAAAACATACTGAAGGAATTTAAAACATACTGAAGGAATGTAAACATACTGATGGAATGTAAAACATACTGAAGGTATGTAAAACATACTGAAGGAATTTAAAACATACTGAAGGAATGTAAACATACTGATGGAATGTAAAACATACTGAAGGAATGTAAAACATACTGAAGGAATTTAAAACATACTGAAGGAATGTAAACATACTGATGGAATGTAAAACACACTGAAGGAATGTAAAACATACTGAAGGAATTTAAAACATACTGAAGGAATGTAAACATACTGATGGAATGTAAAACATACTGAAGGTATGTAAAACATACTGAAGGAATGTAAAACACACTGAAGGAATGTAAACATACTGATGGAATGTAAAACACACTGAAGGAATGTAAAACATACTGAAGGAATGTAAAACATACTGAAGGAATGTAAAACATACTGAAGGAATGTAAAACATACTGAAGGAATTTAAACATACTGATGGAATGTAAAACACACTGAAGGAATGTAAAACATACTGAAGGAATGTAAAACATACTGAAGGAATGTAAAACACACTGAAGGAATGTAAAACATACTGAAGGAATGTAAAACACACTGAAGGAATGTAAAACACACTGAAGGAATGTAAACATACTGATGGAATGTAAAACACACTGAAGGAATGTAAAACATACTGAAGGAATGTAAAACATACTGAAGGAATGTAAAACATACTGAAGGAATGTAAAACATACTGAAGGAATGTAAAACACACTGAAGGAATGTAAAACACACTGAAGGAATGTAAAACACACTGAAGGAATGTAAAACACACTGAAGGAATGTAAAACACACTGAAGGAATGTAAAACACACTGAAGGAATGTAAAACATACTGAAGGAATGTAAAACATACTGAAGGAATGTAAAACACACTGAAGGAATGTAAAACACACTGAAGGAATGTAAAACACACTGAAGGAATGTAAAACATACTGAAGGAATGTAAAACACACTGAAGGAATGTAAAACACACTGAAGGAATGTAAACATACTGATGGAATGTAAAACACACTGAAGGAATGTAAAACATACTGAAGGAATGTAAAACATACTGAAGGAATGTAAAACATACTGAAGGAATGTAAAACATACTGAAGGAATTTAAAACATACTGAAGGAATGTAAACATACTGATGGAATGTAAAACACACTGAAGGAATGTAAAACATACTGAAGGAATGTAAAACATACTGAAGGAATGTAAACATACTGATGGAATGTAAAACACACTGAAGGAATGTAAAACATACTGAAGGAATGTAAAACATACTGAAGGAATGTAAAACATACTGAAGGAATGTAAAACATACTGAAGGAATGTAAACATACTGATGGAATGTAAAACACACTGAAGGAATGTAAAACATACTGAAGGAATGTAAAACATACTGAAGGAATGTAAAACATACTGAAGGAATGTAAAACACACTGAAGGAATGTAAACATACTGATGGAATGTAAAACACACTGAAGGAATGTAAAACATACTGAAGGAATGTAAAACATACTGAAGGAATGTAAAACATACTGAAGGAATGTAAAACACACTGAAGGAATGTAAAACACACTGAAGGAATGTAAACATACTGATGGAATGTAAAACACACTGAAGGAATGTAAAACACACTGAAGGAATGTAAAACATACTGAAGGAATGTAAAACACACTGAAGGAATGTAAAACACACTGAAGGAATGTAAACATACTGATGGAATGTAAAACACACTGAAGGAATGTAAAACACACTGAAGGAATGTAAAACACACTGAAGGAATGTAAACATACTGATGGAGTGTAAAACACACTGAAGGAATGTAAAACATACTGAAGGAATGTAAAACACACTGAAGGAATGTAAACATACTGATGGAGTGTAAAACACACTGAAGGAATGTAAAACATACTGAAGGAATGTAAAACATACTGAAGGAATGTAAAACATACTGAAGGAATGTAAAACATACTGAAGGAATTTAAAACATACTGAAGGAATGTAAACATACTGATGGAATGTAAAACACACTGAAGGAATGTAAAACATACTGAAGGAATGTAAAACATACTGAAGGAATGTAAAACATACTGAAGGAATTTAAAACATACTGAAGGAATGTAAACATACTGAAGGAATTTAAAACACACTGAAGGAATGTAAAACATACTGAAGGAATGTAAAACATACTGAAGGAATTTAAAACATACTGAAGGAATGTAAACATACTGATGGAATGTAAAACACACTGAAGGAATGTAAAACATACTGAAGGAATGTAAAACATACTGAAGGAATGTAAAACATACTGAAGGAATTTAAAACATACTGAAGGAATGTAAACATACTGATGGAATGTAAAACACACTGAAGGAATGTAAAACATACTGAAGGAATTTAAAACATACTGAAGGAATGTAAACATACTGATGGAATGTAAAACACACTGAAGGAATGTAAAACATACTGAAGGAATGTAAAACATACTGAAGGTATGTAAAACATACTGAAGGAATTTAAAACATACTGAAGGAATGTAAACATACTGATGGAATGTAAAACACACTGAAGGAATGTAAACATACTGAAGGAATTTAAAACATACTGAAGGAATGTAAAACATACTGAAGGAATTTAAAACATACTGAAGGAATGTAAAACACACTGAAGGAATGTAAAACATACTGAAGGAATTTAAAACATACTGAAGGAATGTAAAACACACTGAAGGAATGTAAAACACACTGAAGGTATGTAAAACACGCTGAAGGAATGTAAAACATACTGAAGGAATGTAAACATACTGATGGAATGTAAAACACACTGAATGTATGTAAAACATACTGAAGGAATTTAAAACATACTGAAGGAATGTAAACATACTGATGGAATGTAAAACACACTGAAGGTATGTAAAACATACTGAAGGAATTTAAAACATACTGAAGGAATGTAAAACACACTGAAGGAATGTAAAACATACTGAAGGAATGTAAAACACACTGAAGGTATGTAAAACACACTGAAGGAATGTAAAACATACTGAAGGAATGTAAACATACTGATGGAATGTAAAACATACTGAAGGAATGTAAAACACACTGAAGGAATGTAAAACACACTGAAGGTATGTAAAACACACTGAAGGAATGTAAAACATACTGAAGGAATGTAAACATACTGATGGAATGTAAAACACACTGAAGGTATGTAAAACATACTGAAGGAATTTAAAACATACTGAAGGAATGTAAACATACTGATGGAATGTAAAACACACTGAAGGTATGTAAAACATACTGAAGGAATTTAAAACATACTGAAGGAATGTAAAACACACTGAAGGAATGTAAAACATACTGAAGGAATGTAAAACACACTGAAGGTATGTAAAACACACTGAAGGAATGTAAAACATACTGAAGGAATGTAAACATACTGATGGAATGTAAAACACACTGAAGGTATGTAAAACACACTGAAGGAATTTAAAACATACTGAAGGAATGTAAAACATACTGAAGGTATGTAAAACATACTGAAGGAATTTAAAACATACTGAAGGAATGTAAAACACACTGAAGGAATGTAAAACACACTGAAGGAATGTAAAACACACTGAAGGTATGTAAAACATACTGAAGGAATTTAAAACATACTGAAGGAATGTAAAACACACTGAAGGAATGTAAAACACACTGAAGGAATGTAAAACATACTGAAGGTATGTAAAACATACTGAAGGAATTTAAAACATACTGAAGGAATGTAAAACACACTGAAGGTATGTAAAACATACTGAAGGAATTTAAAACATACTGAAGGAATGTAAACATACTGATGGAATGTAAAACACACTGAAGGAATGTAAACATACTGATGGAATGTAAAACACACTGAAGGAATGTAAAACACACTGAAGGAATGTAAAACACACTGAAGGAATGTAAACATACTGATGGAATGTAAAACACACTGAAGGAATGTAAAACATACTGAAGGTATGTAAAACATACTGAAGGAATTTAAAACATACTGAAGGAATGTAAAACACACTGAAGGTATGTAAAACATACTGAAGGAATTTAAAACATACTGAAGGAATGTAAACATACTGATGGAATGTAAAACACACTGAAGGTATGTAAAACATACTGAAGGAATTTAAAACATACTGAAGGAATGTAAAACACACTGAAGGAATGTAAAACATACTGAAGGAATGTAAACATACTGATGGAATGTAAAACACACTGAAGGAATGTAAAACATACTGAAGGTATGTAAAACACACTGAAGGAATGTAAACATACTGATGGAATGTAAAACACACTGAAGGTATGTAAAACATACTGAAGGAATTTAAAACATACTGATGGAATGTAAAACACACTGAAGGAATGTAAAACATACTGAAGGTATGTAAAACACACTGAAGGAATGTAAACATACTGATGGAATGTAAAACACACTGAAGGTATGTAAAACATACTGAAGGAATTTAAAACATACTGATGGAATGTAAAACACACTGAAGGAATGTAAAACATACTGAAGGTATGTAAAACACACTGAAGGAATGTAAACATACTGATGGAATGTAAAACACACTGAAGGAATGTAAAACATACTGAAGGAATGTAAACATACTGATGGAATGTAAAACACACTGAAGGAATGTAAAACATACTGAAGGAATGTAAACATACTGATGGAATGTAAAACACACTGAAGGAATGTAAAACATACTGAAGGAATTTAAAACATACTGAAGGAATGTAAACATACTGAAGGTATGTAAAACATACTGAAGGAATGTAAAACACACTGATGGAATGTAAACATACTGATGGAATGTAAAACACACTGAAGGAATGTAAAACATACTGAAGGAATGTAAACATACTGATGGAATGTAACACACACTGAAGGAATGTAAAACATACTGAAGGAATTTAAAACATACTGAAGGAATGTAAACATACTGAAGGTATGTAAACATACTGATGGAATGTAAAACACACTGAAGGAATGTAAAACACACTGAAGGAATGTAAAACATACTGAAGGAATGTAAACATACTGATGGAATGTAAAACACACTGAAGGAATGTAAAACATACTGAAGGAATGTAAACATACTGATGGAATGTAAAACACACTGAAGGAATGTAAAACATACTGAAGGAATTTAAAACATACTGAAGGAATGTAAACATACTGAAGGTATGTAAAACATACTGAAGGAATGTAAAACACACTGAAGGAATGTAAAACACACTGAAGGAATGTAAAACACACTGAAGGAATGTAAAACACACTGAAAGACTGTAAAAACATATGAAGGAATGTAAAACACACTGAAGGAATGTAAAACAAACTGATGGAATGTAAAACAAACTGATGGAATGTAAAACATAATAATGGAATGTAAAACACACTGACAGAATGTAAAACATACTGAAAGACTGTAAAAACATATGAAGGAATGTAAAACACACTGAAGGAATGTAAAACACACTGAAGGTATGTAAAACATACTGATGGAATGTAAAACATACTGAAGGAATGTAAAACACACTGAAGGTATGTAAAACATACTGATGGAATGTAAAACATACTGATGGAATGTAAACATACTGATGGAATGTAAAACACACTGAAGGAATGTAAAACATACTGAAGGTATGTAAAACATAATGATGGAATGTAAAACACACTGAAGGAATGTAAAACATACTGATGGAATGTAAAACATAATGATGGAATGTAAAACACACTGACAGAATGTAAAACATACTGAAGGAATGTAAAACATACTGATGGAATGTAAAACATACTGAAAGACTGTAAAAACATGCGAAGGAATGTAAAACACACTGAAGGAATGTAAAACATACTGATGGAATGTAAAACACACTGAAAGAATGTAAAACATACTGAAAGAATGTAAAACACACTGAAAGAATGTAAAACATACTGAAGGAATGTAAAACATACTGAAAGAATGTAAAACATACTGAAAGAATGTAAAACACACTGAAGGAATGTAAAACATAATAATGGAATGT